>NC_084758.1:18159534-18184534 GCF_033978785.1 Entelurus aequoreus
AATTTATTTTGTAATTTATAATTGGCCTCACGCGGGCCGGACAGGGACGCACAAAGGGCCGGATGCGGCCCGCGGGCCGCAGAATGCCCAGGTCTGCTGTAGCAGAACAGTGAACAGATAAATAATAAATAAATAATGTACCATAGTAAACATACACATATTAAACACATTAAAAAAATAGTGGTCACCATGGCGACAACATATACACAATGGAACTTTATTACAAGCTGATTGTGTTATGTTAAGGTCAAATAACTGCATATTGTTGCTTTAAAAATGCAATGGACTTGTGTTTGTTTGTGTTCTAACTTAAATATGTCTGCCCGTGGGAGTTTCCCATGCTCCCATCACGGACGTGGCGGCGGCAGTGTTTGGTGACACGGGCGCGTTAGCTGTGCACGCCGTATCGTTTTCTGTTTGCTTTTGTTAGCCAAACAACAAAGGAATGTTATAAGATCAGTGGGGTCTCATCACTCAGCCTTTTTTTTTTTTTTTATGAGGACCCCACAAAAGGCCCGAATCACTCTTCCTCGCTGTCTGTGCCATCACCCTCAGGAAAAGTCGGTGTGCCGTAAATCACCTTGGCAGCTGTGTGTGTGCTTTCTAGCGGCAGACTGCCCGCAGCCGCTGTCGCTTTATAGCGTGTTTTTTGCGCCTCGTTCAGGCGCGAGATGGCGAGCGGACGACGGCGAAGACAGCCCGCAGTTATTACCCAGAACCTCCATCCAACCTTTGTCCAGCATCTGAACCTTGAGGAATTCCGCTAAGTCTTATAGCGCGGAAAGTGGCGGATTTGTTGCATTCTTTTGTGTGCGTTAACGTGTGCGATTTGTGTACAATGCAGTGCTGTGTGTGAGGGACTCGGACTATGTTGACATTTTAAAAAACATATTCCACCTAAACACCAATAAGGAGGCTGTCAAGTGCAGGCCTACTAAGTATACGCTTTTTTTTTAACCAAGCAAATGCATTTACAAAATTAACGTAGTGTTCTTGAACGCCACACTTAGAAAAATATTTGTTTTTATAATTTAAATACATTAAAAAATGTTAAATTTGGTCTGGCAAAAAAACAAAAATAAGGTAAAAAGCAGTAACACTTAATTCAATGGGCCTAAACATTAAAATGGATATGTAAATAAAACATTTAAAATAAGTCAAAATTAAATAATACAAAAAAGCTTGACCATCAATTTAAAAACAAAATTTAATAATGATTAAATATAAATATAAAGGGAATGCCACACTTGAATACTGGCTTTATTTTTAATTGTTTTTAATATTTTAGATATGCAAAAATTAACTAATTTGGAATTTGATGCCTGCAACATGTTTAAAAAAAGCTGGCAAAAAAGACTGAGAAAGTCGAGGAATGCTCATCAAACACTAATTTGGAACATCCCACAGGTGAACAGGCTGATTGGGAACAGGTGGGTGCCATGATTGGGTATAAAAGCAGCTTCCATGAAATGCTCAGCCATTCACAAACAAGGATGGGGCGAGGGTCACCACTTTGTGAACAAATGCGTGAGCAAATTGTTGAACAGTTTAAGAACAACATTTCTCAATGAGTTATTGCAAGGAATTTAAAGATTTCACCATCTACAGTCGGTAATGTCATCAAAAGGTTCAGAGAATCTGGAGAAATCACTGCACGTAAGTGATGATATTAGGGACCTTTGCAACATCAGTGTGTAAAGGATATCACCACATGGAACACTTCAGAAAACCACTGTAAGTAACTACAGTTGGTCGCTACATGTGTAAGTGCAAGTTAAAACTCTACTATGCAAAGCAAAAGCCATCTATCAACAACACCCAGAAACGCTGCCTGCTTTGCTGGGCCCGAGCTCATCTAAGATGGACTGATGCAAAGTGGAAAAGTATTCTGTGGTCTGACAAGTCCACATTTCAAATTGTTTTTGGAAACTGTGGACGTCGTGTCCTCCGGACCAACGAGGAAAAGAACCATCCAGATTGTTCTAGGCGCAAAGTTCAAAAGCCAGCATCTGTGATGGTATGGGGGTGTATTGAACGCCCCTGCTTATTTCTGTAGTCCAGACCTGTCTCCCATTGAAAATGTGTGGCGCAATATGAAGCCTAGAATACCACAACGGAGACCCCGGACTGTTGAACATCAAGCAAGAATGGGAAAGAATTCCACCTGAAAATCTTCAAAAATTGGTCTTCTCAGTTCCCAAACGTTTACTGAGTGTTGTTAAAAGGAAAGGCCATGTAACACAGTGGTAAAAATGCTGCTGTGCCAACTTTTTTTGCAATGTGTTGCTGCCATAAATTTCTAAGTTAATGATTTGCAAAACAAAAAAAAAAAGTTTCTCAGTTTGAACATTAAATATCTTGTCTTTGCAGTCTATTCAATTGAATATAAGTTGAAAGGGATTTGCAAATCATTGTATTCTGTTTTTATTTACGAATTAAACAACGTGCCAACTTCACTGGTTTTGGGTTTTGTAGATACAAAAATAAATAAATGAACAGTATTGTCTGGCCAAAAAATTAACAATAAATGCAACAACATGTAACACTTAAGTGTAAATAAAATTACACAAAAATCCATAATAAATCAAGATAAATCCATAAATAAAGTAAAAAAAACAAAAACAAATCAACATGAAGTAATATTTACAAAAAAAACCTTGAGGGTCTATAAAAAATAAATAAATAAAAATAATTAATATGAATTTAAAGAAATAAACCAATACAAGTGTGGATGTAAAAATAAATATAGATCGAAAACTAAAATAAATGACTAGCAATAAAAAGTATTACAATATTTTAAAATATATATTTCAATGAAATAAATAAATATAATATACAAAACAATATATATTTTTAATAATACTGGGAGCGGCTAAAAATGCAAGTGAATTCAACAAAACCATTTTAAATAAATGAATTAGTTTAAAACATTTTTAAATATGTTCAGACGAACAAAAGTAATTTTAAGTTTCAAAAAAATCTCTAGGGTTAATAGAAATACAAATACATAATTCTAAAAATTCCAGCAAAAAACTAAAGTCATACTGAAATTGAAAAAAAACATGCTCACCACATTGACTGTTGGAAAATGCTTTAGTTGGGGGGGGTGAATTTTTAAAAATAAATCCATTAAAAAACGGTATTTTAATGGATATCAAATATATACAGTTTATAAAGATGGATATTTAAAACTTTAACTTCTGGCGCACTGTGCTTCACGAGGGTCATGATAAGCACATTTGGAGGGTTTGTTCTTCTATTCTTTTGTTTTAATGCCAGTCAACATTTAGACAACACGCTCTGGTTTCCATGTTTGCACTAATCCAAAAACATGCAACGGGAACAAAGAAGGGTTAGGATTATTTCTCCCTGATGCCCTTTTGTGTCGAGGAAAAAAACGACAAAAAACGAAAGAGGTGTTGAGTGACAGCTGAGCTCCCGGACCCGACTGAGCCAGGGTTCAATGCGGATGCCTGGCTAATGAGGTCGACCGCGGGGATTACAATCAGGCAGGGAATATTAGCGTTCTCGCGTGTCACTCACAAACCAGGAAAATCACACCCTTGTTGGAGTTTTTTAAGTCTTTTTTTTGCAGCTTCCCACTTGGTTTGGTGTTTAGCGAAGGAGCGTCTCCCGGGTCTGCGTGGAGACGTGCCGACAGAACACTCACTTCACCTGAAGTCTGATTAAAGATGCTTATAGCTAAACATGCTTCACTACACACCGTAGCTCACCGGCGTCAAAATGTAAACAAACGCCATTGGTGAGTCTACACCTGACATCCACTGTAATGATACCAAATACAGGAGCGTATCTAGTCAATACTACTATAATTACGTCGATATTTTTTGGCATCACAAAATCTTTTTTCGTGTTTTTTAAATTTATATTATGTTTATAAACTCAGGAAATATGTCCCTGGACACATGAGAACTTTGAATATGACCAGTGTATGATCCTGTAATGACTTGGTATCGGATTGATACCCAAATTTGTGGTATCATCCAAAACTAATGTAAAGTATCAAACAGAAGAATAAGTGATTATTACATTTTAACAGAAGTGTAGATAGAACATGTTAAAAGATAAAGTAAGCAGAAAAATGAACAAGTAGATTAATAATTCATTTTCTACCACTTGTCCTTAATAATGTTGACAAAATAATAGAATGATAAATGACACAATATGTTACTGCATATGTCACAGCTAAATTAGGAGCCTTTGTTTGCTTACTTACTAATAAAAGACAAATTGTCTGTAGGGCTGCAACTAATCGATTAAATCGATTAAAATCGATTATAAAAAATAGTTGGCGATTAATTTAGTCATCGATTCGTTGGATCTATGCTATGCGCATGCGCAGAGATTTTTATTTATTTATGTTTTTATAAACCTTTATTTATAAACTGCAACATTTACAAACAGCTGAGAAACAATAATCAAAATAAGTAAGGTGCCAGAATGCTGTTTTTTTTTCTCAATAAAATACTGGAAAGGATAGAAATATAGTTTGTCTCTTTTATCCGACTATTAATCGATTAATCGAAGTAATAATCGACAGATTCGTCGATTATCAAATTAGTTGTTAGTTGCAGCCCTAGTTGTCTGGTATTTTCACTATTCTATTTAAGGACAAACTTGCAATAAGAAACAAATGTTTAATGTACCCTAAGATTTTTTGTTAAAATAAAGTCAATAATGCAATTTTTTGTGGTCCCCTTTATTTAAAAAATTACCGAAAAGTATCAAAATACATTTTGGTACCGGTACCAAAATTATGGTATCGGGACAACACGATATGGCAGGCAAAATCAGCTACTACTTTAAAAAGCGATCTCGCGAGGAGGAAAGTCAAGAGTCCAGGTGAAACAGAGCAGAGAAATTAACCTAACAGGCAGTTAAAAAGTAATAATTCATGGCGGTGACAACATGTGGAAAGTTTTGTCCACAGAGCGCTTGAAGGCTGCTTCAATATCATCTATGAGTGTCTCAAGCAAAATGGCCCCACCACACAAGCTATGAGCCCATCATTCTCTTATGTAAGCGCTTAGGCCCCCGGTGTCAAACTCAAGGCCCGGGGGCCAGATCTGGGGCCGTATTTATCAAGCTTTTTAGAATTACTCCTAAGAAGTCTGCTAAGAGTTGACTTAAGAGTAAAGAAATTATTCGCTGAAAGCTGCACTTAAAAGTTAGTTATCAAGCGTCTTACTCACACTTTCAGCGAAGTGTAGGACAGAATCTTAAGTGTCACACTCAGAGCTGAATTACGACATTACTATGTGCCGTAAACGGAATTTTAGGTGACGTCATTTCTGTGTTCATAGAAATGACCAATCACGGAAGGGAATCCCTTGTCTAAGAATAAAGAAATATCTTAGAAATATTTAAGTGGACAATGGGAGTGTATATTTTGACAATAAACTACAAAATAATACAAAACAAAAACAATATTGGCAATGAATCAAAAATAAATGTTTCCTTTTCTTTCCAATTCATTAATTAGGCAACTAATTTCAAACTGGTGTGGGTGGCTCTATATATACTAGCCCACTGCAGCCACATGCAGAAATCAACATGGAATCGAAAAGAAAACCAAACTGGCGAGAGGAGGAGCAGTAAGGGCCTTTATTGTTTCCATAACAATTCTGCTTACTGATGGTTGTGATGGCCCCAAATCATCAGCGTTACACTGTTGCATTTTCCCAGTGGCGAGATATTGAAGCATTGTGATGACCTTTAGTTCTGCTGTGAAAGCTCTGCTGCCTGATGTTGCTGATGAGATGACGCCCCTTATTAAATCTGTGACAAAAATAATACCTGCTCTGTCTAAACGATGCCGTTTGATCAGCTGCTCGTCATCAAACAAAGCCAGGACATCCTTCCGCTCCCTGAACGTTCGCGCACGTCTCTCTCGCCCCTCAGTGCCATCCCCCGCTGGCAACTCCTAACCACTTAGGACACCTCTGAAGGTCTCTTAAATATCGTGGAGAGTAGGAGTGATTCTTAGACTTAAGAAACTTGATAAATAGCTTTTATTCTTAAATTTGAGAGTACGACTAAATTTCGCAAATTCTCAGAACTTAAGTGTAAAACGGCACTCTAACGCAGCCGTCTACCAGCAAGTTTTAGAGCACTTCATGCTTCCTGCTGCTGACCTGCTCTATGGAGATGGAGATTTCAAGTTCCAACAGGACTTGGCGCCTGCACACAGCGCAAAATCTACCCGTGCCTGGTTTACGGAGCATGGTATTTCTGTTCTAAATTGGCCCGCCAACTCCCCTGACCTTAGCCCCATAGAAAATCTGTGGGGTATTGTGAAAAGGAAGATGCAGAATGCCAGACCCAAAAACGCAGAAGAGTTGAAGGCCACTATCAGAGCAACCTGGGCTCTCATAACACCTGAGCAGTGCCAGAAACTCATCGACTCCATGCCACGCCGCATTAACGCAGTAATTGAGGCAAAAGGAGCTCCAACCAAGTATTGAGTATTGTACATGCTCATATTTTTCATTTTCATACTTTTCAGTTGGCCAACATTTCTAAAAATCCCTTTTTTGTATTAGCCTTAAGTAATATTCTAATTTTGTGACACACGGAATTTTGGATTTTCATTTGTTGCCACTTCAAATCATCAAAATTAAATGAAATAAACATTTGAATGCATCAGTCTGTGTGCAATGAATAAATATAATGTACAAGTTACACCTTTTGAATGCAATTACTGAAATAAATCAAGTTTTTCAAAATATTCTAATTTACTGGCTTTTACCTGTATATATATATATATATATATATATATATATATATATATATATATATATATATATATATATATATATATATATATATATATATATATATAATAAATTGCCAGTCACAGTTAACTTGTGCTCAGCTGGGAAAATAAATATATATATATACTTATTATGTCATCCATTTACTTATTATAAACTGTTACAGGCGTATTTAATAATCATGTTAATATTAAATATGTACGTAATAATATGTGGGGATATAAAAGGCATCCGGTTCTATCAGACCGGGCGGAAGCGGAAAGTGACGTCACTATAACCACCTGGAGCACCTGTCAGACGCAGTGTTTTTTGCCACGGAGCCACTTCTTGGAATAATCCGCCTTTTTGACATTTTTGGTGTGCTTTCCATTGGCCTGTGGAGAACCGGAAGAACAGACTCTTTCCAGGAGGACTTTGAGTTGGATGCGCAGTCTCGGTACCGTGAGTACACTGCTGCGGCTTTCAAACATTTCATCGCTTGCCCGTACGTGCATGTCACGTACGTAACTTTTGGGACTTTGGGGAAATATATGTGTTGTATGAACTTTGGGCTGTGGGATTTAGTGTGTTGTGTAGGTGTTTGATTTATATTGGCGGGTTATATGGACGGGAGGGGGGAGTTGTTTGCTATGCGGGATTAATTTGTGGCATATTAAATATAAGCCTGATCGTTTTGTGGCTAATAGTTATACATGTCTTGTGTTTATTTAATGTATTAATCATTCCCAGCTGAATATCAGGTCTCACCCGTGACTCCTTAATTGCGTAGTGGCAAAGACACCCGGGGAACTTGGGTGCGTTTGTTACATGCTAATGTGTAGCATCATTTGAAAAGTCCCCTGCTAGAGAATAAGGAGTTCTTGAAACTCCTCATGTCAACATCTCGGCCGGTGCCACACCCACAAAATGCCCAAGCAACCCACATCAACACCGTATGAAAAAAATAGTCAACAACAGAAGGAGATAACGTCCGCAGGAACCTACCACATAGCGAAGGACATACACTATCTGATTTCCTATTATGCAGCTCATTTTTATTTGTCAGTTATTGAAATATCTTGTGTGACATCATGCACAAAAGTGCACTTTATTTGTTTTAAACTATTGTAGTGGCGTTCTGTACAAAAAGTGCACTTTAATTTAGTGTTGTTTTGATATGTCATCTTAGTGACATCATGCACAAAAGTGCACTCATAGCTTGTTTTAAAATGTCTCTGACAATCTTGCACTTCCTGTTTTGAAATGACATGAATGTTTGTGCCACTGCTTAATAACTGTTTAATAAATACAATTTTGGTCAATAGACTTAGTTGTGATTTCCCTTTCTGCATGAAAGTTTAAAATGAGCATATATTAAAGGCCTACTGAAATGAATTTTTTTTATTTAAACGGGGATAGCAGATCTATTCTATGTGTCGTACTTGATCATTTCGCGATATTGCCATATTTTTGCTGAAAGGATTTAGTATAGAACAACGACGATAAAGATTGCAACTTTTGGTATCTGATAAAAAAAAAGGCTTGCCCCTACCGGAAGTAGCGTGACGTAGTCAGTTGAACATATACGCAAAGTTCCCTATTGTTTACAATGATGGCCGCATGAAGTGAGAGAGATTCGGACCGAGAAAGCGACAATTTCCCCATTAATTTGAGCGAGGATGAAAGATTTGTGGATGAGTAAAGTGCAAGTGAAGGACTAGTGGGGAGTTGAAGCTATTCAGATAGGGAAGATGCTGTGAGAGCCGGGGGTGACCTGATATTCAGCTGGGAATGACTACAACAGTAAATAAACACAAGACATATATATACTCTATTAGCCACAACACAACCAGGCTTATATTTAATATGCCACAAATTAATCCTGCATAATAACACCTGCGTGTTTGTTACGCTAGCTCCTAGCTCCTCTGCTAGCTCCTAGCTCCATAGAACACGCCAATACAATTCAAACACCTGATCAACACACACAATCACTCAGCCCAAAAGACCGTTCACCTAACCCAAGGTTCATAAAGCTTATATATTTTAAAAAAGTTACGTACATACGCAAAAAAAAGTTGCGCACATACGGTCAAGCGATCAAATGTTTAGAAGCCAAAGCTGCATACTCACAGTAGCACGTCTGCGTCTTTGTCATCCAAATCAAAGTAATCCTGGTAAGAGTCTGTGTTGTCCCAGTTCTCTACAGGCGTCTGTGTATCGAAGTCAAAAGTCCTCCTGGTTAGAGTCTCTGTTATCCGAGTTCTTCCATCTTGACTGCATCTTTCGGGAATGTAAACAAAGAAGCGCCGGCTGTGTACTGTTGTGGCGGACTACGTTCGAAAAATACGTCCATTTCGCACCGACAACTTTCTTCTTTGCTTGCTCAGCTTCCTTCTCCATAATGCAATGAACATGATTGAAACAGATTCACGAACACAGATGTCCAGAATACTGTGGAATTATTAAATGAAAACAGAGCTTTTTCGTATTGGCTTCAATGTGGAAGGCATACCCGTGTTCCCCGGGCTACGTCACGCGCATACGTCATCCTCAGAGGCGTTTCGAACCGGAAGTTTAGCGGCAAATTTAAAATGTCACTTTATAAGTTAACCCGGCCGTATTGGCATGTTAAGATTTCATCATTGATATATAAACTATCAGACTGCGTGGTCGGTAGTAGTGGGTTTCAGTAGGCCTTTAATGCAGTATGAAGAAGAATGTTTTAATGTAGACACATAGAATCATCATACTGCTGTGATTATTTGCATCAAGTGTTCATTCAAGGCTAAGGCAAAATATCGAGATATGTATCGTGTATCGTGACATGGCCTAAAAATATGGAGATATTAATAAAAGGCCTTATCGCCCAGCCCTAGTATAAATTTACAAAAACTACCATTTTTTTGCGTTAAAATTCTGGCGAATGGTCAGGAATGTACCACCTCTGCCTCAATTTGAGCCAGGAAAAACCCTGTAAATGCTTGATATCCTCTTACGGCTCAGTTTCTAAACTCTGCTTGAAAGACATTCATTTTTCTCGTAAAGACAAATGCTCGAGTTATGGTGGGAAATCCCAGCGTAGGTCCAATTCCGAGCCCCCGGTAAACACAGAGAGCGCTAGAAAAGGTACAAATTATGTCCTGTCAGCATTTTGCCTGTAAAATGTGTCTTTGTGTCTTTAACCTCGCGACAATCAGTCAGAGGAAAGGTGTGGGCCTATTAATCGCCATCACATTGACTCCGCCTCCTTCCAGCTCGGAGCAGTTTAAAGAGCGAAAACAGGGAAAGAGATGAGAGATTGAAAGGAAAACATTGGGGGGGGGGGGGGGGTGCACACTGGAGAGGCGGTGTGACATATGGAAGCCATCACAAGCCGGGACTCCCGTCTGTGGCCTGCTGGCACCCGGCAGCCGCCGCGCTGGATGGGACTAATCCAGGAGAGGAGAAGCATGCAACGTGCAATAAGAAGAGGTGAAGATGTGAAAGAGTGTGCGAGAGGGAGAAGAAAGCAGGTGCCTGGCAGCTCAGAGGAGGTCCAACTGGGCTTCAGTGGGGCTCAGTCCTCAAACGGAACATCCTAAAGTCAGCGAGTGTACAGTCGTGGTCAAAAGTTGACATACACTTATTAATGAACATAATGTCATGGCTGTCTTAAGTTTCGTGCGTCGGTTGCGGTGGGCGGGGGTTGGGGGGGGGCGGGTTTTGATGGTAGCGGGGGTGTATATTGCAGCCCGGAAGAGTTAGTGCTGCAAGGTGTTCTGGGTATTTGTTGTGTTGTGTTTATGTTGTGTTACGGTGCGGATGTTCTCCCGAAATGTGTTTGTCATTCTTGTTTGGTGTGGGTTCACAGTGTTGCGTATATTTCTAACAGGGTTAAAGTTGTTTATACGGCCACCCTCAGTGTAACCTGCATCGCTGTTGACTAAGTATGCATTGCATTCACTTGTGTGTGCGTGCAGAAGCCACACATATGTGACTGGGCCAGCACTCGTTGGACTGGGTGAAAAGCGGACGTGACGATTTTCGGGAGGGGCACTGAAATTTGGGAGTCTCCCAGGAGTGTTGGCAAATATGAGAATTAGCGGTGAATGCGGTGTTACCGCGGCACCACCACTGTATGTAATCGGCGGGCCAGCTCTAGTGTTAATTTGATATCGCCTCAAGGGCCAAGTGAAATTACACGGCGGGCCAATTTTGGCCCACGAGCCAGAGTTTGACACCCATGATCTACATTAACAATAGGATTTGTCTGAGTGGCTGCACGGGAAAGCTAAAAAAAATTTTAAAAAAATAAATAAAAATTGGGAATTTTTTTAAATCGATTAGTGTCCCTACAAATGAGAATTGCGATTTGTTTTTAAAAAAAAATGTTTGACAGCCCTAATTACTACAATATTAAATTATGTAATACAGTGTAAAGTAATATTATATAACATAGCATAACATATATTATAGCCTAACATGACTGAACCTACCTCAACGGAAAATAGTGCCGCCTAGCTTAGCCTAGCCTAACGTCCCATACCAAAACAACAACAGCATACCGTAGCATAACGTAATGGGTGACGTAACATAACCTTGCACAGCGTAGCATAACAGCCTGTAATATATAGCATAGCGTAACGTGACGAGATTTAACGTAACAACAAAACATAACATAACATAGCCTAACGTAATTGGTGATGTGCCCTGACCCGACGATATGTGACGTGACATTACGTAAAATAACCTAACGTCGCAAAACAGCATGTAACATAGCATAACATATAGCAACGCCTGACGTGACATAACATAACATGTCGTAAACGTAAAATGTCGTAACGTAACATAGCGCCACTTAACCTAGCTTAACAAAAGCATATCTTAGTGGGTGATGTGACGTTCTGTAGCGTTAACCCAGCATAGCATAACAGCATGTAACATAGCATAGTATAGCATTGCCTAATGTGAGTTAACATAACATGACTTAACGGAACGCCCCCTAACCTAGCTTAACATGCTATAACAAAAGCATACCTTACTGGGTGACGGGATGTGACCTGATGGTATGCGATGTGACATACCGTAACGCAACCTAACACAGCCTGGCATAACAGCATGTAACATAGCATAACATATAGCTTAGCCTAACTTGACATGTCGGAACATAGCGCCGCCTAACGTGCTACAGTATAACAACAAAAGCATGACTTAGTGGGTGACGTGACATGTAACGTGGCATAGCGTAACAGCATGTAACATATAGAGTAACCTCGCATGATGTGACGTAACGTAACATGACTTGATGGAACAAAGCGGCGCCGAGCCTAGCCTGACGTGCTATAACATAACATAGCATAGCATAGCGTAACGGGTGACATGACGTAACGTAACATCTTCCATACACTTTTCAACCATAGGTGGAGTCCCAGAAATAAATAAATATTTTTCCTTACATCTGCTGCTTCATCAAAAGTTACGCGACAGACAAAGCGAGTTGATGCTTTCCCATGAATTCTCCTCCTAATTTACATGTTTACGTTGTTAAATAATAAATAACGAGTGAACGGGAATGAATGAAACGTGTTGCTTTAGGCAGCGCAGAGGTGTGATGCATGAGTCTCCTGACTCACATTCATTTATTCACGCCTCATTTTTTCTGTTTGGGAAGTTAAATAATGTTTGTTCACAATTCACACCGGTTTTTAGTCCAAAGGGGGAAAGCATGGCTTCTTTGATCAGAAATAGGACGAGAAACTTATGACGTTTTGTCTTTGAAAGATTCATTGTAAAGTGATACATTTTTTATCGCCCAATTTCAAAGGCTGTAATGCTCTGTGAGCGAACACTTCTTGTTTGACCCACACACACACACACACACACACTCACACACACGCACACGCACGCGCACACACACCTCCGAAAAATGCCGACCTCTTTAGGACCACCCTTTCTAGATATATAAAGATGTGTATTTACAACATTAATAATATATACAAACTATGCAAATATTAAAACAAATTGTTGTGAAAAATGACTTGGAATTTCACAAGAAAAAGGTCACAATTTCACAAGAAAAACTTATAATTTTGGCAGTATTATAATAAAAGTCGTCATTTTACAAGAAAAACTGAACATTTGTTCAATGTTATGATAAAAGTTGGAATTTTACTCAATAACAGTTACAATTTCACAAGAAAAGCTTAACAATTTGGCAATTTTATGAAAAGAGTTGTCATTTTACTCCACAAAAGTCACCATTTTTGTATGCACATTAAATCAACAAAAAATCCTGACTTTGGAGCAATGTTCACAGACTCTAGTATTTGGCTCTCTATTAGATGCAATGGTTTTCCTTATTGGGACCATGATTTCGGTCCGAACTTGTTCACCGGTCCTCATATGGAAGGTACTTTTCCTTGTTGATGTCTCAAGAAGGGTAGAAATACAAGAGAAAACACACACACACACACACACACACACACACACACACACACACACACACACACACACACACACACACACTTTCTTGTATTTGTCTTCTTGAGACCTAAAAAAAAATGCCTTACCTTAAGAATTATAATAAGTCATAATTTTACTCAACGCAAGTCAAAATTTTACAAGAAAAACTGAACATTTGTGGAATATTATAATAAAAGTTGGAATTTTACTCAATAACAGTCGCAATTTTACAAAAAAAGCTTAACATTTTGGCAATTTCATGAAAAGAGTCGTAATTTTACTCACAAAAGTCACAATTTTACAATAAAACTGTAAAATGTTGGCAATATTATAATAAGAATCTGGATTTTACTTGGCAAAATGATAACAAACGTCAGTTTTACTCAAAAAAAGTCACTATTTTACAAGAACAATAAAAAAATTGGCAATAATGTGATAAAAGTCTGAATTTTATATGACACGTCGCCATTTTGCATTAAAAAGTAATAATTTTACATGAAAAAAGTAATAATTTTACAAGAAAATATTGCAATATTACAGAAATAAATAAATGATAAATGGGTTATACTTATATAGCGCTTTTCTACCTTCAAGGTACTCAAAGTGCTTCGACAGTATTTCCACATTCACCCATTCACACACACATTCACACACTGATGGCGGGAGCTGCCATGCAAGGCGCTAACCAGCAGCCATCAGGAGCAAGGGTGAAGTGTCTTGCCCAAGGACACAACGGGCGTGACTAGGATGGTTGAAGGTGGGGATTAAACCCCAGTAACCAGCAACCCTCCGATTGCTGGCACGGCCACTCTACCAACTTCGCCACGACAGAAAGAATATGAGAAATTGTTCCCAATTTTATAAGAAAAAAGTCGAGACACTGTGAGAAAGACTGCTTTTAGTTCCTTTTTTTTGTTAGATTTTTTGTTTGTTATTGGTTTTTAATCTTCATTATGTACTTAAAGTTATGACAGTATGTCCATATATACATATTTATTTTATAAATTTCAGCCAAAGGGGACGCATTTCAATGTCTTACACACACTTGTTGTTTCATATGCTGACCAGAGGGGGAGCACTTTTAAAACAGACACACAGTCAATTTGAAAAATCCCTCCTTTTTGGGACAACCCTAATTTTGATAGATTTCACCACCAGGGGTGCAAATGAGATCTCTATTCTTTGTTTTTTGTAATGTGCTTAAGGCCGATGACAAAGGAGTCACGGACCACAGATGGCCCCTGTGCCGCACTTTGGGCAACCCAGCTGTAGAAACTAACTGTTAATGGCCACTAAGTCTTAGTAGCGTAGTATATTTGTTCATCCTATGGTCACATGTGGGACGCGGGTTGTCTTACGTCAGCACCGGAAGTCGTAAAATCAGCTGTTCACCCGACAGGTTTTTTCGGGGATGAATAGGGAAGTCCTTCTTTAGCTGTCGTCTTGTTGTATCATATATTGCTGCCTTTGCACTTGACAATGTTTAATTTTGTATTAAATCAACAAAAAATCCTGAATTTAGCGCAATCTCCACGGACTCTAGTATTTGGCTCTCTATTATATGGAATGGTTTTCCGTATTGGGACCATGATTTCACTCCTAACTTGTTCACCGGTCCTCATATGGAAGGTACTTTTCCTTGTTGAAAGGGTAGAAATACAAGAACACGCACACACACACACACACTTTGATGTTATGCGTCACGCAGGCCAACACAATATTCATTTGGAGGAACGGGAGGATGTTGAGTGGCAGCGTGGTCCTCTCAGGCCTGCCCTGGGGCCAAAGGAGGGTGCAGGAGCCTTCAACAAAGTGACACCTCACAGACACCAACATCTGCTTCTTATTAGACGCTCATCTCCTGCTGCTTTTTTCCTTCTGCAAGCAGGGAGATCGGCACATAGCGACACTATATTGTAGGCCATAGGCTTGGACCACGGGTTTATTGCGCAGGTTTAACACCCTGTTCATAGTTCACTGAGTATCACTGAGAACTGCTGTACAGTAGTTTTCATCTAAATAAGTAAGAATTATACTTCCTGGTAATGTTTTGTTCATCTTCCATGGTGAAAAGACAACAAGGAAGAACGGTGCCTCAGTGTTCCCCAAGTGTCAAAGTTCAGACATCCAGATGTCAACTTGTACATTTAGTTCTGTGTGGTGTACAACGGAATGAATATATATATATATATAGAGAGAGAGAGAGATGTACGGTTGTCCCAATACCAATATTTTGGTACAGGTACCAAAATGTATTTTGATACTTTGATACTTTTCAAAATAAAGGGGACCATAAAAAAAAAATATTATTGGCTTCAATTTCCTTATGATACATTAAAGGCCTACTGAAATGAATTTTTTTTATTCAAACGGGGATAGCAGATCTATTCTATGTGTCATACTTGATCATTTCGCGATATTGCCATATTTTTGCTGAAAGGATTTAGTATAGAACAACGACGATAAAGATTGCAACTTTTGGTATCTGATAAAAAAAAGGCTTGCCCCTACCGGAAGTAGCGTGACGTAGTCAGTTGAACATATACGCAAAGTTCCCTATTGTTTACAATGATGGCCGCATGAAGTGAGAGAGATTCGGACCGAGAAAGCGACAATTTCCCCATTAATTTGAGCGAGGATGAAAGATTTGTGGATGAGTAAAGTGCAAGTGAAGGACTAGTGGGGAGTTGAAGCTATTCAGATAGGGAAGATGCTGTGAGAGCCGGGGGTGACCTGATATTCAGCTGGGAATGACTACAACAGTAAATAAACACAAGACATATATATACTCTATTAGCCACAACACAACCAGGCTTATATTTAACATGCCACAAATTAATCCTGCATAAAAACACCTGCGTGTTTGTTATGCTAGCTCCTAGCTCCTCTGCTAGCTCCTAGCTCCATAGAACACGCCAATACAATTCAAACACCTGATCAACACACACAATCACTCAGCCCAAAAGACCGTTCACCTAACCCAAGGTTCATAAAGCTCATATATTTTTAAAAAGTTACGTACGTGACGCGCACGTACGGTCAAGCTATCAAATGTTTAGCAGCCAAGGCTGCATACTCACGGTACCTGGTATTCAGCTGGGGATGACTAAAACAGTAAATAAACACAAGACATATATTCACTCTATTAGCCACAACACAACCAGGCTTATATTTAATATGACACAAATTAATCCTGCATAAAAACACCTACGTCTTTGTTATGCTAACTCCTAGCTCCTATGCTAGCTCCTAGCTCCATAGAACACGCCAATACAATTCAAACACCTGATCAACACACACAATCACTCAGCCCAAAAGACCGTTCACCTAACCCAAGGTTCATAAAGCTTATATATTTTAAAAAAGTTACGTACATACGCAAAAAAAAGTTGCGCACATACGGTCAAGCGATCAAATGTTTAGAAGCCAAAGCTGCATACTCACAGTAGCACGTCTGCGTCTTTGTCATCCAAATCAAAGTAATCCTGGTAAGAGTCTGTGTTGTCCCAGTTCTCTACAGGCGTCTGTGTATCGAAGTCAAAAGTCCTCCTGGTTAGAGTCTCTGTTATCCGAGTTCTTCCATCTTGACTGCATCTTTCGGGAATGTAAACAAAGAAGCGCCGGCTGTGTACTGTTGTTGCTGACTACGTTCGAAAAATACGTCCATTTCGCACCGACAACTTTCTTCTTTGCTTGCTCAGCTTCTTTCGCCATAATGCAATGAACATGATTGCAACAGATTCACGAACACAGATGTCCAGAATACTGTGGAATTATGAAATGAAAACAGAGCTTTTTCGTATTGGCTTCAATGTGGAAGGCATACCCGTGTTCCCCGGGCTACGTCACGCGCATACGTCATCCTCAGAGGCGTTTCGAACCGGAAGTTTAGCGGCAAATTTAAAATGTCACTTTATAAGTTAACCCGGCCGTATTGGCATGTGTTATAATGTTAAGATTTCATCATTGATATATAAACTATCAGACTGCGTGGTCGGTAGTAGTGGGTTTCAGTAGGCCTTTAAACATATGTTTCTTATTGCAATCAAAGAACAATTTTGACCTTAAATAAAATAGTGAACATACTAGACAACTTGTCTATTAGTAGTAAGTAAGCAAACAAATTGTCGTATGCAGAAACAGTCAGTTTTTATTGTATTATTTTGTCAAAATTATAGGGACAAGCGGTAGAAAATGGATTTTTAATCTACTTGTTCATTTACTGTTAATATCTGCTTACTTTCTGTTTTAACATGTTCTATCTACACTTCTGTTAAAATGTAATACTCACTTATTCTTCTGTTGTTTGATGCTTTACATTAGTTTTGAATGATACCACAAATTTGCGTATCAATCCGATACCAAGTAGTTACAGGATCATACATTGGTCATATTCAAAGTTCTCCTGTGTCCAGGGACGTATTTCCTGCCTTTATAAACAATTATTTTTTAAAGATTTTGTGATAATGAAAAATATCGATGTGGTCATTGTAACTTGGTATCATTACATTAGATGTCTGTGTAGATCCACCATTTGTTTACATTCAGAAGCGCAAGCTTGCTGTTCGCGGTTAGCTATTGTATCCTCCTATGGTGTGTAGTGAAGCATGTTTAGCTATTCCTCATCCTGCAGGGATTATACTTGTAAGAAACTTACTTTATTTGTCGCCATGGAGACGAGGATTAGTGATTTAGAAGTAGCTAAAACACTGCAGACTGCGGATGGACGTTAGCCGCTAGTTTGCTAACCATGTTTTAAAGCACTTCTAGCAGAGCAGCGCTTCGGTGTTTATAGCTTCACCTTGGTCGTTAGTTTTGTCTGCCTCTTATGTCTCTACAGTAGGGTTGGGTATCGAGTATCGAGTATCGATTGGAACCGGGACTAACTTTCCGATTCTCCCGGAATCGTTCAAAAGTTTAAATTTCGATTCCTAGTTTCGATACCCAGTCCGCCGACCGGAAAAAAAGAATAAGTCTGCCGACCGGAAGAAGAAGCCGCTGAACACCAACGAAGAAGCGCCCACCGCCGGAAGTGTTAGCATAGCTGAGCCTATGTAGCCGAGCGAGTCAGTCAAGCATGGATAGCGGGCGTCGGCGGTCGAAAGTGTGGCTTTATTTTACTAAAAAAAATGAAATATCGGCGAAATGTAACACGTGCGACAGGACTGTTTTGTGCTTAGGAGGGTGCACGTCGAACATGATGAAGCACCTCCGATTTCATGCAGTACAAATAAATGCGTGTCCCGTCTTCGACGCGCTGCACCGACCGTCCTCCTCTGCCTCTTCCTGCAGTCCGAATCCGGTAAGTAAAACAATATATATGCAATAAATAATGTGTTTTGCGGCAACGTTGAGGCAGCTAACAAATTAGCCCGCATATTTTTTCATAGACAATTTACAACCTGCTAGCCAGGCTCCGCGATGTGCTCAGCGTACTCCGTTCACCGTAGCGGCAATGGGGAAGATGTCGGTGCCACAGACGGAAGAGTGCCACAGAAAGGTCACTGCACACATAGTCAAAAGACTGCATCCCTTTTCAGAGGTTGAATCTCCAACATTTAGGTTAGTTAAGCAATAACGTTACAGCTCAACTAATTGATACTGGGCTAAACAGTAACAGCAACATTACACGTTTGTTTATGTTTGCAGGGATATGGTGAAAACTCTCAACCCAAGATACATACCACCTTCCAGGGACTACCTGTCAAACACATTGATCCCGGCATGGTACAAGAAGAATCGGAATAGAGAATCGGCAGGAATCGGAATCGAAACAAAGAATCGGAATCGTTCGAATTCAAACGATACCCGACCCTACTCTACACTGTGTCTGCTTGTAAGTACTCCGTACATGTGCGTTGTCGAACGTGCGCCTCTGCTCGTTTAAGCGATAGCGCACCTTAATGTCTGTAAAAAAAAAAAAAATTGGACCGGTATTTTTCAGAGTTAGCATAGGACTGTTTTTAATTGATTAGCACCGCAACACTTTATTAATACCGGTATACCGTACAACCCTACAAAATAATGATTAAAATAAGAAAAATGTAATCAACTATATTTAGGTCCTGATTTACTAAGATCCAACTACCACGTGCTAAGCAGGGTGTGCAAACTGTAAAATAGCATGTACTATTAGTGGCATGTTGCGTGCGATCTACTAACATTGCATGTGCTATTCATGACTGGTGCAGACCGCCTTATTTAAATGAGTTTGTTTGCTTACAAGACTCTGAAACATCGCGTGGACATCGGGGGCAGTACTGGATGAAGTGGCTGGGGAGAGGAAAGTATGGGCTTCCCTGCTTAAGCTGCAGCCCCCGCGACCCGACCTCGGATAAGCAGAAGAGGATGGATGGATGGATGGATACGTATACAACTCAGCTTTCACCAAGGAGACACTCGATCATTTACTGCGGCGTTGTGTACCACTTTTTATGGGCGTTTTAGAAGCAGTCCGGTGCATCCACAATGACCCCCTTTTTTTTGTGCGCTGCACTTCTGTGCTCATGAGGCAAACAAATGCATACTTCTAAAAGTATTTTTTCATACATGAGATAAGCTAAAAATATACAGTATATTCTAAATGAAAAAAACAGTGCGCCTTATATATGAAAAAAGATCGAAAATAGACCATTCATCTGCACTTGTATAAGTATACAGAAAAATAGTCCCTTTTTTTACAGCCTGTCAATTTAAATCAAATAATTACATATAATAATTAAAAAAAATACAATAACACAGAGGTTGTCAAACGTTTTTCACCAAGTCCCACCTCAGAAAAAACGTTTCATCATAATGACCAACATTAAAATACAGCAGCAAAGTAGGCCCAAGTATTCACTAAAAACAAGGCTGAGGTTTTACATAACAATTATATTTAATATTTTGGCCTCTGTAACATTACACACAGTTTGACCAGCAACACTGCGTTTGAATATAGGAAAATAAAACACTGTACTTTCATCAAGTGATTCTTTGGCGTACCACAGTTTGAGAATCCCTGCAATAACATTATAAAGTTTTCAACGTAGTCGACGTCATCGGTTACGTAAATACGTCGACGCCGTTTTTGTGCTTAGACGCGTCGCATATTTACCGTATTTTCCGCACCATAAGCCGCCCCGTGTTGTAAGCCGCACCTTCAATGAATGGCATATTTCAAAACTTTGTTTACCTATTAGCCGCCCCGTGTTATTAGCCGCACCTACGCTACGCTAAAGGGAATGTCAAAAAAACAGTCAGATAGGTCAGTCAAACTTTAATAATATATTACAAACCAGCGTTCTAACAACTCTGTTCACTCCCAAAATGTAATGTGCAAATGTGCAATCACAAAAATAGTAACACTCAAAATAGTGCAGAGCAATAGCAACATCAATAACTCAACGTTGCTCGAACGTTAATGTCACACAACACACAAAATAAACATTTAAAGCTTACTTTCTGAAGTTATTACTCATCCACAAATCCCTCAAATTCTTCTTCTTCGGTGTGCTTCACTTGTTTTTGACACAATCTATGATGTGGACGCGCATGCAGTCGTAGATCAACAGGGACGGAGCTGCGTGAAAAAAGTCACCCGGTCTCTCCGCTCATCTTTTCTTCATCCATCCATCCCTTCGAGTTAGCTTTTATGATGACGCCGGCTGGAAAGTTCTCTTTTGGCAAGGTCTTCCTTTTGAATATCACCGTGGGTGGAAGTTTCTGGCCGTTAGCATGGCAAGCTAGAACCACAGTAGGACGACTTCTCATTCCCTGTGGTGCGAATATTCACCGTACGTGCTCCCGTTGTATCCACAGTGCGGTTCACAGGAATATCAAAAGTCAGTGGAACCTTGTACGCGTGTCTCTTAGTAGGAGACATTTTGTGGTCTTTACAGAAACACACAAATGAAATGAAACGTGATATCCGCGCGCTTCTTCTTCTACGGGGGTGGGTGCTCACCTTGGCGGTTGCTTACAGTAGAAGAAGAAGCGCTTCCTCTTTTATGGGGGCGGTTGCTTACCGTAGAAGAAGAAGAAGCGCTTCCTCTTTTACGGGGAAAAAAGATGGCGGCTGTTTACCGTAGTTGCGAGACCTAAACTTTATGAAAATAAATATTAATATTAATCCATATATAAGGCGCACCGGGTTATTAGCCGCACTGTCTACTTTTGAGAAAAATTGTGGTTTTTAGGTGCGGCTTAAGGTGCGGAAAATACGGTACGTCACACTACCGTCATGGCGGAGCGCAAAGCAGACGATGCGAGCGGTGCGAACGAGGGGAAAAAAGCACGCCAAAGGTCGTCAAAAATGTGGGTGTATTTCAATAAACGGCCTAAAAATGTTGTTGTATGCACACAGTGTCGAGCGGAAATGGCCTATCATAGCAGCACAACGGCTATGAACGAACATTTGAAGAGAAAACACTTGACAGCGTTCTTGCCATCACCATCAACTAGTCAATCGTCCGCGTGAGTATACGTTGTCATCATTACACAAAAACACTAATGTGTCATTTGTATCTGCGTTGTAAATTCATAAACTAAAGCACCGTTTCGCTCTGAGAGCCGCGTTTGGCGTGCCTGTTCAGTGTTTACAAAGATGCGCTCCTCTTTAACGCTAGCGTTAATTAGTTTTGCAAATACCTTTTACAACATTAACAGTTACATATACTATGTACAAACGAACAATTAACTTTCACTTCAATCATACTGTCATCATCGATCTTACCTCTCAGTTCCAGCCACATCGACCCCTTCTGAGCGCCTATTTTCAGCTGCTGGGAATATTGTAAACAAGAAAAGAACCAGCCTCACCCCAGAGCATGTAGACATGCTAACCTTTCTTCATTACAACTGTTAGTCACTCACTGGAATGAGTAGAATTGGTTATTGTGTACTGTGTTGGACTGGATGTTTATTTTGCACATTTTAAAAGCAATACTTAATGTTTACAGTGCTCCAGAATATTTAGATTGGCACTTTTTTGTGCTGGATGTTTATCTTTATTTTTGCACATTTTAAAGCAAAATAAGCAATACTTTTAATTTTGTTGAAATGTTTACACTGTTGTTAAAGAATATTTCGTTTTGCACTTTTTTGTATTGGATGTTTATCTATTTTTGCACATTTTAGCAAATAAGCAATACTTTTACTTTTGTTGAAATGTTTACACTGTTACAGAATATTTAGTTTTGCACTTTTTTGTATTGGATGTTTATCTTTATTTTTGCACATTTTAAAGCAAAATAAGCAATACTTTTACTTTTGAAATGCTTATACTATTGCAGAATATTAAGATTTGCACTGGATGTTTACTTTTATATTTGCACATTAAAAAGCAAATAAGCTACTTTTAATTTTGTTAAATGTTAAAAGTTTTAAATGTTTACATTGTTACAGAATATTGTGTCATGTTGTTGTCAATGTTGACTGAGTGGCCATACTTTTTTTTTTTTGGTAAATAAAAGCCATGCCTTTTGAAAAAAATGGCCTACATTTATTTTTTTCATCTTCATTTTAAATTAAAAAAAATAATCGGTAAAATGAAAAAAAAATCTATAGATTAATCGAAAATATATATAGATTAATCGAAAAAATAATCCATGGATTAATCGATAGAAAAATAATCGTTAGCTGCAGCCTTAGTTAGTATTCAAATAAAAAACAGCCGACACCTCATTTATCTGTTATAGTTGTTGAATTTAATACTTGCGAGTGTTAAAATGTCAACTTTTTTTTCTTTTTAGATAAAATGAACCCTCAAAAACGTTATAAAAATATGAGTTATTGGCCACAATAACTGGGTCTGCCTTAGAGATAATGACAGCAAACTGTTCTTTTTTTAGTTTTTCTTCTCTTTTTTTTTACCTCAAATGATTCTATTTTTTCAACTTGTGTTTCCTGAAGATAGAGCATCACGACGAAGGCCTCTTACAGGAAGTGTTTGTCACCCCTCACTGACCATGTCATCTCTCTCGCTGCAATCAAGCGCTTATCACCAGGAAGTCCTTCTTGCAGGAGATAGTGCCTTCGTTTGTTTGTTTGTGTCCAAATTTGTTTATCATCTCGCAGTGACGCCCGGCACGGAACGCCGCGTGCAGCTGGAGGGTGACGCAGCACTCTGCAGTACAGTAATGGAGTCATCCGTCAAGCGGCCCCATTAGGACATTGACAATCCAGCTGAGGCCACCCGTGGCCATGGCGACCAGACACCAGGTTGGTGTTTCCTCTTCGTCCCGCAAAGCAAAACATCATAAGGTGTGTGCTGCTCTGACTGCAGTACCTGATGGCACCACCTGATGAGTGGCGCTGTTTGTACACTGGTGTGACACTAGTGCAGGGGTCAGCAACCCGCGGCCCTGCCGCCCTAGTGGCTCCTGGAGCATTTTTTAAAAATAATTGAAAATGGAAAAAGATGGGGGGAAAAATAATATGTTGGTTTTTTTGAGGACAAACATGACACAAACCTTCCTAATTGTTAGTGTGTATGCTTCACTGATGAGAGTACTTGGTGAACATTGTTTTGTTCTACTCATTTTGGCGGTTCTTGAACTCACCATAGTGTGGACTGTGACGCAACAGTTTGTTTACATGTAAAATCTTCCACTCCTTCTTTGTCTCATTTTGTCCACCAAACGCTTCATACTGTGTGTGAATGCACAAAAGTGCACTTTGTTGATGTTATTGACTTGTGTGGAGTGCTAATCAGGCATATTTGGTCAGTGCATGACTTTAAAGGCCTACTGAAATGATTTTTTTAAATTTAAACGGGAATAGCAGATCCATTCTATGTGTCATACTTGATCATTTCGCGATATTGCCATATTTTTGCTGAAAGGATTTAGTAGAGAAAATCGACGATAAAGTTCGCAACTTTTGCTCGCTGATAAAAAAAGCCTTGCCTGTACCGTAAGTAGCGTGACATCACAGGAGCTAGTATTCCTCACAATTCCCCATTGTTTACAATGGAGCGAGAGAGATTCGGACCGAGAAAGTGACGATTACCCCATTAATTTGAGCGAGGATGAAAGATTCGTAGATGAGGAACGTTACAGTGAAGGACTTGAGAGGCAGTGATGGACGTATCTTTTTTCGCTCTGACCGTAACTTAGGTACAAGCTGGCTCATTGGATTCCACCCTCTCTCCTTTTTCTATTGTAGATCACAGGAAGAGCAAAAATACAATTAAACCATGTACATGTAACTACACGGTTAAAAATTGTCAGCCTGGTAAGGCTTAACAATGCTGTTGCTAACGACACTAAGGCTAATTTAGCAACTTAGCAATCGGAACTCACAGAACTATGTACTCTCTCCTTTTTCTATTGTGTATCACGGATTTGTATTTTAAACCACCTCGGATACTATATCCTTTTGAAAATGAGAGTCGAGCATGCGAAATGGACATTTAAAGTGACTTTTATCTCCAAGACAATACATCGGTGACACACTTAGCTACTGAGCTAACGTGCTAGCATCGTTCTCAAATGAAGATAGAAACAAAATAAATAAACATCTGACTGGAAGGATAGACAGAATAGCAAAAATACTATTAAACCATGTACATGGTTAAAAATTCTCAGCCTGGTAAGGCTTAACAATGCTGTTGCTAACGGCGCTAAGGCTAATTTAGCAACTTAGCAGCCGGAACTCACAGAACTATGATAAAACATTAGCGCGCCACCTACGCCAGCCAGCCCTCATCTTCCCATTAACAGCCGTGCTCACCTGCGTTCCAGCGATCAACGGCGCGACGAAGGACTTCATCCGTGGGTTTGGCGGCAAGCATCAGCTAGGCG
>NC_084758.1:18189534-18257034 GCF_033978785.1 Entelurus aequoreus
ATGTTCTCAGAACATCCATCCATCCATTTTCTACCGCTTGTCCCTTTTGGGGTCGCGGGGGCTCTGGAGCCTATCTCAGCTGCATTCGGGCAGAAGGCAGGGCACACCCTGGACAAGTCGCCATCTCATCGCAGGGCCAACAGAGATAGACAGACAACATTCACACTCACATTCACACACTAAGGCCAATTTAGTGTTGCCAATCAACCTATCCCCAGGTGCATGTCTTTGGAGGTGGGAGGAAGCCGGAGTACCCGGAGGGAACCCACGCAGTCACGGGGAGAACATGCAAACTCCACACAGAAAGTTCCCGAGCCTGGGATTGAACCCAGGACTACTCAGGACCTTCGTATTGTTCTCAGAACATCCCTTTGACTATTGGGGATCTTCTGTATGTAAAAATTAAGTTGTTTATGCCTTCTGGACTTTCATACACATACCAATATAGGCTTGTCCTGTTGGAATGCTACGAAAAGGGTGAACACTTTATAAAAAATTCCAACTTTTAATATCGATATCAAATATCAAAAGTATTGGAATAATCTGTCATGACCTGTCACAGTCGTGGTCAAAGGTTTACATACACTTGTAAAGAACATAATGTCATGGCTGTCTTGAGTTTTAGTTACTTTGTACAACTCCCTTTTTTTGTGATAGAGTGATTGGAGCACATACTTGTTGGTCACAAAAAACATTCATGAAGTTTGGTTCTTTTATGAATTTATTATGGGTCTACTGAAAATGTGAGCAAATCTGCTGGGTCAAAAGTATTCATACAGCAATTTTAATATTGGCTTGCATGTCCCTTTGCAAGTTTCACTGCAATAAGGTGCTTTTGGTAGCCATCCACAAGCTTCTGCTTGAATGTTTGACCACTCCTCTTGACAAAATCGGTACAGTTCAGCTAAATTTGTTGGTTTTCTGACATGGACTTGTTTCTTCAGCATTGTCCACACATTTAAGTAAGGACTTTGGGAAGGCCATTCTAAAACCTTAATTCTAGCCTGATTTAGCCATTCTTTTACCACTTTTGACATGTGTTTGGGGTCATTGTCCTGTTGGAACACCCAACTGCGCCCAAGACCCAACCTCCGGGCTGATGATTTTAGGTTGTCCTGAAGAATTTGGAGGTAATCCTCCTTTTTCATTGTCCCATTTACTCTTTGTAAAGCATCAGTTCCATTGGTAGCAAAACAGGCCCAGAGCATAATACTGCCACCACCATGCTTGACGGTAGGCTTGGTGTTCCTGGGATTTCACCTTTTCTCCTCCAAACATATTGTTGGGTATAGTGGCCAAACAGCTGAATTTTTGTTTCATCTGACATCACATGGACAAAGATAAGACCTTCTGGAGGAAAGCTGTTTGGCCACAATAGAGTAGATCCATAATAAATTCATAAAAGAACCAAACTTCATGAATGTTTTTTGTGGCAAACAAGTATGTGCTCCAATCACTCTATCACAAAAAAATAAGAGTTGCAGAAATTATTGAAACTCAAGACAGCCATGACATTATGTTCTTTACAAGTGTATGTAAACTTTTGACCACGACTGTAATTGTTTTGCTTTTGTTGTGGTTTATTTCTGTTGGAGCAGCATTTCCATCACAGGTGTCAAGTTGTGGAACAATCTGAGCGAAGAACAAATAAGCAAAGTCCAAGCATCAATGTTTTTAAAAGAATGTACAAAAATATATTGTTCACAGGATATAGTGAACTGCACTAAGAGTCAGTATACATACACATACAAACCTACTATGTATACACGCTGTTGTGTCACATTCATAGTTACTTGTTAAATGTATGTTGTAGATATATATATATATATAAATATATATATATATATATATATATATATATATATATATATATATATATATATATATATATATATATATATATATACACATACTTATATATGTATATGTATTTATATAACATAACATTTTTATATACTATTATTATTATTATTATTAAACATACAGTAAGTAATAAGAGGGGTGGGAGTACATAAGTTTTTACTTCTCACTCCTTTTCGGATATGTTTACATTAATGTTTATTTTAATTTCTTGTTTCTTTTTGCTTTTTATTATTACTATTATTATTATTATTGTTTTTGTTATTCATTCTTGAATGGCTTTTTTGTTGGTTTTTTGCAAAATTTGTTTGTTTTTGTTTTGTCTACATATTCGAAATAAACATGAAAAAAATAAAAAAAAGAAGAGCACTCCTTCCCTTGGTTACCCGTGGTTCTAGGTGCGCTGATCTCACCTGCCTCTGAGTAGTGATCAGGGGACTCACCTGATTCTAGGGAGGGGAATCGAAAACCGGTTCTTGGTCAGAAACGGTTCCTAGTGTATCAATTCCTTGGAAACACTTGCTATTTTTCCCCCAAACGTTTCTCTTAACAATTCCTGCGGGCGGGAATGACTTCATTACGCAACGTTTATAGTGATGTCAGACAGCAATATGGCGCAAAGGCCACGGAAACACTCCACAGGTTGGCTATATTTTGCAAGAAAAGATTGCAATAGCGCTATTTGTAATATTTGCAAGGCTGCCATTTCCTCGAGTATGACATACGAGCATTATGTTGAAACATTTGAACATACAGCAGTCGCGTTTTTTGCTCCGCTCAGATCTCATCCCAGCAGCAGTAACACTCGCATGTCATCTGAATGCAACAGGCACTAACCATCCATTCATTTTCTAATGCTTAACACTTTAGGGATCACAGGGGGCGCTGGAGTCTATCGCGGCTGAAGGCGGTACACCCTGGACCAACACCACCTATAATGTTAGCACTATTACTTGAAAAGGCATTAATTTCTATTTCACATTTACAAACCCTGTTTCCATATGAGTTGGGAAATTGTGTTAGATGTAAATATAAATGGAATACAATGATTTGCAAATCATTTTCAACCCGTATTCAGTTGAATATGCTACAAAGACAACATATTTGATGTTCAAACTGATAAACTTTTTTTTTTTTGCAAATAATCATTAACTTTAGAATTTGATGCCAGCAACACGTGACAAAGAAGTTGGGAAAGGTGGCAATAAATACTGATAAAGTTGAGGAATGCTCATCAAACACTTATTTGGAACATCCCACAGGTGAACAGGCAAATTGGGAACAGGTGGGTGCCATGATTGGGTATAAAAGTAGATTCCATGAAATGCTCAGTCATTCACAAACAAGGATGGGGCGAGGGTCACCACTTTGTCAACAAATGCGTGAGCAAATTGTTGAACAGTTTAAGAAAAACCTTTTTCAACCAGCTATTGCAAGGAATTTAGGGATTTCACCATCTACGGTCCGTAATATCATCAAAGGGTTCAGAGAATCTGGAGAAATCACTGCACGTAAGCAGCTAAGCCCGTGACCTTCGATCCCTCAGGCTGTACTGCATCAACAAGCGACATCAGTGTGTAAAGGATATCACCACATGGGCTCAGGAACACTTCAGAGACCCGGAAAACGCGTCTCCACTGCTCTAGAGTCCAGTGGCAACGTGCTTTACACCACTGAGTCCAATTCTTTGCATCGGACTTGGTGATGTATGGCTTAGATGCAGCTGCCCGGCCATGAAAACCCATTCCATGAAGCTCTCTGCATACTGTACGTGGGCTAATTGGAAGGTCACATGAAGTTTGGAGCTCTGTAGCAACTGACTGTGCAGAAAGTCGGCGACTTTCACTATGCACTATGCGCTTCAGCATCCGCTGACCCCTCTGTGTCAGTTTACATGGCCTACCACTTCGTGGCTGAGTTGCTGTTGTTCCCAAACTCTTCCATTTTCTTATAACAAAGCCGACAGTTGACTTTGGAGTATTTAGGAGAGAGGAAATTTCACGACTGGATTTGTTGCACAGGTGGCATCCTATGACAGTTCCACGCTGGAAATCACTGAGCTCCTGAGAGCGGCCCATTCTTTCACAAATGTTTGTAGAAACAGTCTCCATGCCTAAGTGCTTGATCTTATACACCTGTGGCCGGGCCAAGTGATTAGAACACCTGATTCTGATCATTTGGATGGCTGGCCAAATACTTCTGGCAATATAGTGTATGTCAAACTTTTGTTTATTATAATTTTGATGATCTTGGCTTACAGTTGTTGAACACCCACATTTTCTGAGATTTTACGCAATATTCTATAAAACATGATCAGGCCATGCACTCCGGATTTACGCCCATTTACATCGCAGTGTGTTGATTGAGATGTAAGACTAGCTAAAGAGCTAAATCTGTTACACACTTAGCCGGCTCACCGTTGGTTGTGGGCTGTTTAGGGCTGCAACAAACTGGGCTAGTTAGCTCAACACGGCTAACGCTAGCAAGCGTGTCTACAGCAATTAAAGTTACAAAATTACTCTGCTCTAACTTTTGGACACGTCCATATAGCAGGGACAACCTCTCCATGAGAAGAGTGCAAGAAGAACACAAAACCATACTCAAGCTTTTTTCCTTCACCGAGTCGGGGGCTAGCTTAGCTTTGCTAGTTTAGCAGCTAGCTAGCTGAAGGTGAAGCTGTAAACCAAAGAGACCAAGTGCTTTGTAAATTCGATAAGACAACAAAATGTGTTGGAGAAAGGCTAAAGAAGGCTATGAAATATTTAGAAGCACACAAAAAGAGATAGCGCTTAGCTTTGATGACAAAGTAGCACAAAAGAGCACAGACAAACAACTGCAGCGTGAATATTTTTTTTCTTTGTCGGAAGAGACTGCAAGTTACTAAATAAAAATAGTGATGTCCAAACCTACTGATAGTAGTGTCCGCCCAATTCTATGACGTGGGAGCACAATCCACCACTCACATAATGTCTGGTTTGTGGGTCATTTTATTGTAAGGAACTTTGAATGCTCCAGGATACCAAAACATTTTGTACAATTCAATGCTTCCAACCTTGTGGGAACAGTTTGGAGCGGGCCCCTTCTTCTTCCAACATGACAGTGCACAAAGCAAGGTCCATAAAGACATGAATGACAGAGTCTGGTGTGGATGAACTTGACTGGCCTGCACAGAGTCCTGACCTGAACCCAATAGAACACCTTTGGGATGAATTACAACGGAGACTGAGAGCCAGGCCTTCTCGACCAACATCAGTGTGTGACCTCACCAATGCGCTTTTAAAGAATGGTGGAAAATTCCTATAAACACACTCCGCAACCTTGTGGACAGCCTTCCCAGAAGAGTTGAAGCTGTAATAGCTGCAAAAGGTGGACTGACATCATATTGAACCCTATGGGTTAGGAATGGGATGGCACTTCAAGTTCGTATGTGAGCCAAGGCAGGTGGTCAAATACTTTTGGCAATATAGTGGATCTTGCAGAGTCCAATATTAAAGTCTGTTAAAAGTGTTATTGATAAACGACAGAGCCTATCAGCAAGTGTCCAAGTGACTCAGCACCTCCTTAGTGTGTTTTAAAAGTACGGCTGATGAATTGTCCACGTATCTCCTCCGCGGACACCTGATACTGTATATCTGCAACCACTTCATCCTCTCACAGACCCAAACACGACCATAAGGCCCATTTTGTGAAAACATTCACCGCTCTTTAGCCCTAGAAATAAAGCACCCTGTCCCCTTTTTCGTGAAAAATGGATCCAGTTTGAGTGTAAGCGCAGAGCTTGTGTTGTCATAACACGAGCGTGAAGTATGCTGCCCAAAGGTTACGTATACAGTCAGAAAATTCCCGGCGATGGTCTGCAGCAGCTCAGCGTGTCGCCGCGTCCCCCGCTGTTCCCCCTTCTGATGGATTTATGAGTGCCACTTTTTTTTTTCCTGCCGGGCTGCGAGGGACGACGGTGAACGAGCGGCGATGGAGGTCAGCCACTTAGAATGACCTCGAAGATGAAATCCTCCAGTAAGCCGTTAAGTTTTCTTTTCTGACACATGCTGGGAAGAAGTCCTGACAGGCCGTAACATTAGGAACACCTGCACAATCTGTTCCCGGTATGACGCAGTGCTGTGCTACACTACTACACGCTACATGGTAGAATTATCATGTCACATTAATACCTTTAATATCTTGATGACTGTAATTGTTGTCTTTTCCATTAGATTATAACCTATATTTCAACAATTTTAACCTCACCCAAAAAGAACAATAAACCTAGTCAGGAATACATTTTCATAAACATACAATTGTTTAGTTGTAATGTAATTTTTTTATTTTGATTTTGATTTTATCTTTTTTTATTATTATTAAAAATGTGTATTTTATTTATCCATTGAAAAATATATATTTGTATTGTATTAATACAATTTATACTTCTGATATCTCCACTTTATAAAATACTGATATTTTTTTTTTTAGATATAATTATATCCAAAAACCGCAAAAACGGTAAGAAAACATTTTCATAAACATATATTAATCTTGTAAAAATACATAGTTTTTTTCTCTAGTGTTTCTAATGACACCAATTAATAAATTTGCAAATTTAATTAAAATGTAATATTACTTATGTCCATATTTATTATAAAAATGTATACTATTAATTAGTAAAACATTACTTCTTAAAATAATCGACTTATCTATTGTAAATTATGATAGTTTATTTAATGAAATAATAATCAGTTAATGCTTGATATAATAATCATAATTTACATGTTTTTAAATGTTTTTTATATTCAATTATTCATTTATTGTAAATAATGTCTTTATTGGAAAAAAATATACATATATATTTTTAATCAAGTATTTCTTTTGTCAGTTTTCTTAATAGTTGAAACAACAGACAAACATATACACATATAATAAAATAAATGAATAAATAAATAAAATATGAAAATAAAAATAATGAATAAAGGTTTTTACACAGATAACATGTAAAAACAAAATACACACAAAGAGGCTTAACATATCATCAGATGAATGTCCATTTTCATCAATCACATCAATTATGCCAAGACAGATACTTCTTAGGGGGGTTGACTACCGTTTCAGGTATTCCAAGATAGGTCTCCACACACCACAAAATTTCTGTAAGTTACCAGATAGTTTAAAAATGGTTTTAAATTAGCACATTTGTTTTTTTTAATATTACATCTAGCATCACATAATAATATACAACATCAAATTAGGGCTGGGCGATATAGCCTTTTATTAATATCTCGATATTTAGGCCATGTCACGATACACAATATACGTATATCTCGATATTTTGCCTTAGCCTTGAATAAACACTTGATGCATAGAATCACAGCAGTATGATGATTCTATGGGTCTACATTAAAATATTCTTGTTCATAGTGCATTAATATTTGCTCATTTTACACTTTCATGCAGAGAGGGAAATCACAACTAGTCAATTTACCAAAACTGTATTTAACAGTTATTAAGCAGTGGCACAAACATTCATGTCATTTCAAAACAGGAAGTGCAAGATTGTCAGAGACATTTTAAAACAACACTAAATTAAAGTGCACTTTTTGTACAGAACGCCACTACAATAGCTTAAAACAAATAAAGTGCACTTTTGGGCATGATGTCACACAAGATATTTCAATAACTGTCAAATAAAAATTAGCTGCATAATAGGGATAGGTTGATAGGCAACACTAAATTGGCACTAGTGTGTGAATGTGAGTGTGAATGTTGTCTATCTGTGTTGGCCCTGTGATGAGGTGGCGACTTGTCCAGGGGGTACTCCGCCTTCCGCCCAAATGCAGCTGAGATAGGCTCTAGCACCCCCCGCGACCCCTAAAGGGACAAGCGGTAGTAAATGGATGGATGGATGGATGGATAGGAAATCTAATTGTGTATGTTCTTCGCTATGTGGTAGGTTCCTGCGGACATTATCTCTTTTTTCATGCGGTGTTGATGTGGAAATGGAAGACGGCAAGCTCAATTGGGTCAGTGCTGGTTGCTTCGGCTTTTCGTTGGCGTGGCACCGGCCGGAGATGTTGACATGCGGAGTTTCAAGCACTCTTCATTCTCTAGCGCAGGGGTGGGCAATTAATTTTTACCGGGGGCCGCATGAGCTACCCGAGCACTGCTGGAGGGCCACATCGACAATATTTCAATTAAATTTTGCTCAATATTATTTTTGATATATACCGTAAGATAAATAATAATAATAATAATAATAATAATTAATAATAATAGTAATACTTCAACATAGTGTGTGTAACAGCATTCCATGACTAATATAAATAAATTAACATGAATAATAAATGACAGTAAAATAAGCACACATATGACTGAGGAGTCATAGTGTAACTTTGTGTGGTGTTTGAGTTGTCCGACTTTTTGTGTGGCCATAAACGCACCAGTTGTTTAGTGCTATGCGTGTTGGTGACAGATGACAAGTTGGTTTTGGCCTGGTTTGTACGGCAGAAAATGACTAGTTTTTCCAGATAGAAGTGTTTTACTCATGTTTTTGGTGTGGTTATGTCCGAATATAAACAGTTTTGCTCAATAAAGTGATCGATATAATTCCTGTCCTCGAAGCATCTCGATAGACGTTACAATAATTGAACGGTGTTCAATTGAACGGTGTTGACGAACACCGTTAGGGCTGCTTGTTGTCACTGTCACTCAAAGTTGCATTGCAAAATTCCATAGAATAAATATGTTTATTTTGTTTAGAATTCAGATGGGATTTGATTTGGTGCGCGGCATATACTTGCTGCGCGCAGCGGACGCTTGAGCAGTGCGCAATTGCGCAGGCACGCACCTTAGAGGGGACGTTGCTTTGCAGTTCATGTGTTGTTGAAAACATGGCATTCCTCATCAACTTTTCTCTTTTTAGCGTCTCGGGTGTAAACCGTGCATCACTTGTCGCTGCATGGGCACCTTCACTCGCAGGTTACACACGGACACACGCCCATAAATAATACTTTTCAAAATAAAAGCAGCACAGTTGTATTGCGCGCACGACATAGATGTTTTTTCAACTTTATTTTGTAATTGCAGCTGTTCACATTCACTCACAATCACGCACACGCATAGGCCCACACGGAAGTAATACAAATAATGATTTTCAAAACAAAAGCAGCACCGTTGTATTGCACACTCGACATAGATACTTTTTTAAATTTATTTTGTAATTTATAATTGGCCTCACGCGGGCCGGACAGGGACGCACAAAGGGCCGGATGCGGCCCGTGGGCCGCAGAATGCCCAGGTCTGCTCTAGCGGGTGACTTTTCAAATGATGCTACAAATTAGTAGTGCTGCTACTTTTTGTAGCAACGCTTTTGCCGCATACTTGACATATTACGGTTGTCTGTTCAACATCTTCCCGCTTGAGACCGAAAACCACCGCCAGAATTAAGTCTTCTTCCTCCATTTGTTACCAGATTCGCACCTTCTCTGTCTCGTATTACCTCTCGTATTGCCACTCGCACCACCTGCCACAGCTAACGTTACCCATGCCGCTACCTCTCTGCTCGGTGAGGGCATATGACGTTGCACGCGCGACAGTATGTGACGTATGTGACAAGGTGCGCTTGTTTTATGTCTCTGTGAGAAGGAGAGGAAAGAAAGAGTGAGAAAAGCCTGCAGTGTAATGCCCGCAGTTAAAAGCAACTGCGTGAGAACATATACTCGAATATTCACGATAGTCATTTTCTACATCGCACAGAGACAAACCTGCGATATATCGAGTACTGTATTTTTCGGATTATAAATCGCAGTTTTTTTGGGTGCGATTTATACTCTGGAGCGACTTATGTGTGAAATTATTAACGCATTACCGTAAAATATCAAATAATATTATTTAGCTCATTCAGGTAAGAGACTAGACGTACCGATAGAAGAGGAAGCGGCGCATTGTCTACCTTTGGAGTTGGCAGAGTTGTTTAGAAGCGACACAGAGGAAGAAGATTTCATGGGATTTAGCGATTAGGAGTGACAGATAGTTGGGTAAACGTATAGCATGTTCTATATGTTATAGTTATTTGAATGACTCTTACCATAATATGTTACGTTAACATACCAGGCACGTTCTCAGTTGGTTATTTATGCCTCATATAACGTACACTTATTCAGCCTGTTGTTCACTATTCTTTATTTATTTTAAATTGCCTTTCAAATGTCTATTCTTGGTGTTGGATTTTATCAAATAAATTTCCCCAAAAAATGCGACTTACACTCCAGTGCGACTTATATGTTTTTTTCCTTCTTTATTATGCATTTTCGGCCGGTGCGATTTATACTCCGGAGCGATTTATAATCCGATAAATACGGTATATTCGATATATCGCCCAGCCCTATATCAAATATATACAGTATAAGTAATGTATTATAGAAATACGTACTGCTAACGGCTGATTAATCTGGCAGCCTGGTCTCAACAGAGATATTAATGTAGAGTAGTTGACAAAACCATAGTGACAGCACATGTGTGGTTACAACAACCACATACTGCATATTTCCAGTAATTCTCATTTAAAAACATGAATTTTCCAAAAAGTCTTCAGTTAATCCTCCCGTGAGTCCTCTAATAATGCAACAGAGTAATTCTGCACAGTGTTAATGCTTTAAAAAAAAACTATAAAAAATACTAATACACTGCTTCAGGCATTTTAAATTCAAGTTGAATTCTCCTAACATTACGGACGTTGCACATTTAAATACTGTAGAGAATCACCTCTGCAAGCAGCCCATCATGTTTCATTGTAAAAACAGCGTATGCATAGGCGGTCCAGCATCATGTCAACATATCATGAGACAATACAGTCCTCTCTTTGTTTCTTTTCAACATGACATCCAATAATATGCTTAGCCTGTCAGCACTTGGCAGATGTGGGCTGTTTCAATCTGCACTAAAGAACAGATAAGGGCAGAAATAAATGTCCTAAGAAAGAGTGGAGGTGTAGCTAACAGGCGGACTGGATGACATGCTCTATGTCCCTTCAGAAGACTGTTAGAAGCTTTACGTTCTTCTATTTCCCCTTACGGACCTTTTAAAACCTGAGCCCGGAGCTATTCTACGAGCGGAATTTCCCATAAATCTCATCCTTTTTGTTTTGAAGTGACATGATTTAGCATTTAACTGTGCTCTTTTTGATTTCGGCTTTAAAAAGAATTATATCGGATTTATAGGAGTCTTTTTTTTGGAAGATGCAAAAAGATTTGGAAACGTTTTTTATTTTACAACCTAGTTAAAAACAGCAAGTTTTCTCATACGGACGATAATCCCACATGGGGCCGCTTAAACAAGCAAAAACTTTGTAGTGTGCATGCTAGGCCATTAGTTGGCAATTTCCCATGAAAGGAAACAACTAAGGGCATGGGGCCTCATGTAACTACAGTTGTGTGGCGTTCCTAATAAAAAATAGACGTACGTTTGAATCCAGAAAAGTACGCACACCAGTAAAAAGTCAGATGTATTGAAGTGTGCGCACGCACAAATCCTAGCACATTTTTTGTTAGATAGCAATTAATGTGGAATTATATATATATATATATTAGGGCTGCAACTAATCGATTAAATCGATTATGAAAATAATTGGCGATTAATTTAGTCATCGATTCGTTAGATCTATGCTATGCGCAGAGGCATTTTTTATTTTATAAACCTTTACTTATAAACTGCAACATGTACAAACAGCTGAGAAACAATAATCAAAATAAGTATGGTGCCAGTATGCTGTTTTTTTTCAACAAAATACTGGAAAGGATAGAAATGTAGTTTGTCTCTTTTATCCGATTATTAATCGAAGTAATAATCGATAGATTAATCGATTATCAAATTAATCGTTAGTTGCAGCCCTAATATATATATACACACACACACACACGCACACACACACACACACGCACAATTATGTAAAGCAGTGTTTTTCAACCTTTTCTGAGCCAAGGCACATTTTTTTCATTTAAAAAATTTCGAGGCACACCACGAGCAGAAAACATAAAAAAATTAAACTCAGCAGCCAATATTGACAATAAAAAGTTATTCTCGCAATTGTTGGATATTCAAACCATAACCAACCATGCTTCACTATAGCTCTTGTCTCAAAGTAGGTGTACTGTCATAACCTGTCACATCACGCCGTGACTTATTTGGAGTTTTTTGGTGTTTTTGTTCTTGTCTTGCGCTCCTATTTTGATGTTCATTGTCATGTCATGTACGGATGTACTTTGTGGACGCCGTCTGCGGCTCCACACGCTGTAAGTCTTTGCTGTCGTCCAGCAATCTGTCAACAACAACACATCATTTGCAGACTATAATTACCGGTTTGCAAAAAAATATTTAACACAATTAGGTGAAATTACATAATCTCCCACGGCACACCAGACAATATCTCACGGTACACTAGTGTGCCGCGGCACAGTGGTTGAAAAACACTGATGTAAAGGGTATAAACACACATGTTTATACTCTTTACATAAAAATGTGTACATATACAATATATATATATATATATATATATATATATATATATATATATATATATATATATATATATATATATATATATATATATATATATATATAGATATATAGATATATACACACACATACACAGTACAGGCCAAAAGTTTGGACACATTCGATGAGTTTTCTTTGTTTTCATGACTATTTACATTGTAGATTGTCACTGAAGGCATCAAAACTATGAATGAACACATGTGGAGTTATGTACTTAACAAAAAAAGGTGAAATAACTGAAAACATGTTGTATATTCTAGTTTCTATATATAAACACAATATTCAATATAATTGAATATTAAGAGTATGTGAACGTTTGACTCCTACCTTGTTTACTTCCGTGACGACCTCCTTTAAGTTTTGTAATCAATCAGAAATATCAAGAAGTTCAAACGCGTCAAAACTTGGATAAGTGCGGAGAGAGTGGTTTGTATTTTCCAATCATGAATTGCAGGGGATTTAAATGGGTGTGATTTTGAATTGTGTAAATACTCACAAAGTTGAGTGAGCAGGTTGTGTTATGTGTGACCATGTGTGTTGACCTTTTGTGTTGGTTTATTTGAGCCATGAGTGGGAAAGGTTGTTTGGATTGCGGTCATAAAAATAAGGCGCTGCCAACACTTCAACGTGCAATTCACAGTCATTAACCTGAATTACTCATGTTGTCCACAAGATAGCGGCAAACATGCAGAAATAATACAGTCAGATATTTAACATTAATTTGGTGGCACCACTTGGGCCAATTTAACTCGCTTTGTGGGCCAAACTGAACACGTAGTTTGGACACCCCTGACCTAGATTAATTAATCAAGGTCCTCACAAATATTGATATAATCATGAAGCTCTAAATGCATTGGCGAAAAAGTTCATTTGTGGCCATGCCCCGATTTTTTTTACATTGTTCAAATCAAATGTTGGCAACACCCTAACGACCACGGCCTGTGCGTGGGTCAACCATTACATAGGCGTGAGACATTTCCACGACGTCGATCACAGTAGTTATATTTAGACATAGCAACCAAAAAAGAACACAAAATAATGCGATCCCTTGTCCTTTATTCACGTTTAGTTCTGCTCTCAAACACTATTAATACAGCAGAGAATAAACTTGATTGCAACACAGAAAGTTTCTCAAACAAATCAAACGTTCAAACTTTTTACAAAGTGATCGCTGCAGACACGAGCGGTCAGATTGTATTCCACAAGATGATGAAAGTGATATTTTTAAGAGCCAATTTCTTTGACGTAATTTCGTTTTCTCGCTGACTTTATTACCTTTATGAACCACTTCTTTCAGGACTCTATGAAAGCTATTTCCTATATCTCTATTTAAACGACGGAAACACCCAAATACAGAACAGCAATAAGACATGTTCTGCTCAATCCCCCACATATGCGGTCCCCTCCAAGGTTTCTCATTGGGTTGAGTTTTTTCTTGCCCTTATGTGGGATCTGAGCCGAAAATGTTGTTGTGGCTTGTGCAGCCCTTTGAGACACTCGTGATTTAGGGCTATATAAATAAACTTTGATTGATTTGATTGATAGCGTTTTTTTTAGCGCAAATAAAGTCTTTCTGGGTGAGGTGTCCATCATTTTCCAATGACAGAGGGCAGGCATGAGGTCACCAAGCAAAGAAAAAGGAGAAGTGGCAGCACGTTGACTCTTCGTAGGGGCCATAGCCGCCTTGTGAAAGCAGCTCATGGATTTAACGTCCCCTCTGACGTCACTGCTTGACTCGACTGGTCGCCTTTGACATGCACGGCTCCTTTTGTCATGAGGTAGAGCACTTTACAAGTGTCGGAGGGAAAGAGGAATGTGCTTCTGCAGGTTTTGTGTTTTTTTCACCCCCTCCTGGCTTCCATTGAAAGGTCAAGAGATCGAGTTAGGCACTAATCCACTCTCAAGCATCTCATGAACTCCTGCATGTGAACACTGAATCTGTTCTTAGAGTCAGAAGTCCAACCCAAACATCTCCAAATGACACTTCCTTATTATCTTACGTTCTCTTCACTTTTCAAACAGTTTAGTGACTAAATACTCACCAGTAGCCACTTTAAGTCAGAGGTCAAGGAGGACTTGAGCCGTGACACAACACTTAAAGGCCTACTGAAATGAGATTTTCTTATTTAAACGGGGATAGCAGATCCATTCTATGTGTCATACTTGATCATTTCGCAATATTGCCATATTTTTGCTAAAAGGATTTAGTAGAGAACATAGACGATGAAGTTCGCAACTTTTGGTCGCTGATAAAAAAAAAGCCTTGCCTGTACCGGAAGTAGCGTGACGTCACAGGTTGAAGAGCTCCTCACATCATGATTGATTGTTTTCAATCATGGACGCCAGCAGCGTGACCGATTTGGACCGAGAAAGCGACGATTACCCCATTAATTTGAGCGAGGATGAAAGATTCGTGGATGAGGAAAGTGAAAGTGAAGGATTAGAGGGCAGTGGAAGCGATTCAGATAGGGAAGATGCTGTGAGAGACGGGTGGGACCTGATATTCAGCTGGGAATGACTAAAACAGTAAATAAACACAAGACATATATATACTCTATTAGCCACAACACAATCAGGCTTATATTTAATATGCCACAAATTAATGGCGCATAACAAACACGTCCCCCCTCCCGTCCATATAACCCGCCAAAACAACTCAAACACCCGCACAACACACTCAATCCCACAGCCCAAAGTACTGTTCACTTCCGCAAAGTTCATACAGCACATATATTTCCCCAAAGTTACGTACGTGACATGCACATAGCGGCACGCACAGACGGGCAAGCGATCAAATGTTTGGAAGAAAGCTGCGTACTCACGGTAGCGCGTCTGCTATCCAACTCAAAGTCCTCCTGGTTGTGTTGCTGTAGCCAGCGCTAATACACCGCTTCCCACCTACAGCTTTCTTCTTTGCTGTTTTCATTGTCCATTAAACAAATTGCAAAAGATTCACCAACACAGATGTCCAGAATACTGTGGAATTTTGCGATGAAAACAGAGCTGTTCCGCTCAATCCGTGACGTCACGCGCAAACGTCATCATACCGAGACGTTTTCAGCCAGATATTTCCCGGGAAATTTAAAATTGCACTTTATAAGTTAACCCGGCCCTATTGGCATGTGTTGCAATGTTAAGATTTCATCATTGATATATAAACTATCAGACTGCGTGGTCGGTAGTAGTGGGTTTCAGTAGGCCTTTAAAATGCTCGCACACAGTTGTATTGATAGAAAGAGACGTTTATGAGGGGTTGTACGGTATACCAGTATTAGTATTAGTGCCACTCTTAACAAAATTGGTGCAGTTCTGTTTTTATTATCATAAAAAAAGGGTTATTATCTTCAAAAAATAGGGGGGGAAATTTCATATATTTAATTTTAGTTAACATGGGAAGACTATGTCTCCCGGCTGGCCTGGGAACGCCTCGGGATCCCCCGGGAGGAGCTGGACGAAGTGGCTGGGGAGAGGGAAGTCTGGGCTTCCCTGCTTAAGCTGCTGCCCCCGCGACCCGACCTCGGATAAGCGGAAGAAGATGGATGGATGGATGGATGGATGTTTAAGTATTTTTTTAAATTTATATAAAAAATATATACAGTAGATTTGCATTTTTCATAAGCACAAAAAAATTGCTTCTCTAAGCAGAAGTTGTTCGCTGATTAATCTGGCAGATACCCGATTCTTTCGGGAATTTCTGCCTGATTTCTTTTCCCCCGCATGCATGATATCACTTTGCCTAAAACATATTCATTACTCGCAAGAAATAAAATAACTCCTTGGAACAATCAAGTTGGAGCCATGTCTTTCCAGAAGTGTGTGTGTGTGCACGTTTCTGTGCAACCACTCGGGCTGGCCGTGAAGGTCAGCAAACACAAAGCATTCCACATGAGCTTCCTTATTCAAATGGTGAAAAATTCCAAAGCGAAATGAACGATACCAATTATAGATATGGCCGCACAAAGAGGCCGGGACAATGTCAGATTCACACAGGATATCCGTCAATGAGGAAACCCTGTGAATCAATAGGAATGAGCACGACTATGTGCTGGCCTGGGGTCCCTGAAGGCAACACGCTCTTCAACCAGGTGCTTTCCTTTGTGTGTGGTGTGTGTGTGTGTGTTTCCTGTTTACTGACCTCCTTATTTGGGTGTTTTTAGGTGCCTCAAGTCAACAACTTCCTGTGCGCCACGCTGAACCATCGCATTGTTTGGAAGCTGAGTGTTGGCTCTTTATGGCGTGACCAGTGAGTTTCAGTAGTTCGACTGTTAATAAAACACAGAATGTCAAAAAGATCTGAAATGCAACTCTTTTTTTTCTTAACACCTCTGTCATTTTCCATTCAAGAAATGACAGTGGTGTATTGTTTACCTGTCTTAATATAAACAACAGTTGACGTTTAGCTTCATCATCGTGGTTCATACTGAGTGCTATTATTGTTTTTATGTCTTAACAGCACAAGTGGTTAACTTCTTGTTACACTTTAAGACCATGATAGATGTCGGCAAGTCAGCAGGCATGTGAAATTTTGCTGCGTTTTAAAAAATTAATTTTCGCGTCAAAATATCCCTTCCGTGTTTTTTAAATGAAGTATCAAGAAAAATATGATCTAAAATTTGTACTCGCTGTTCCTCTTGCCTAAACGCTACACTGAATTCAATCATCAATCAATCATATAGTTTATTAGAATTGCAGAACAGGGAGGCGATCGCTAATTAGCGAACCATCCAGCTTGCTTACTTGTTGTCGCCTGTGTTCGCTCTCCGAGCCACAACGTTGACGGCTGTCCACTTTGCTGCCAACTATTTTTGGATGATTACACATTGAACACTGTTAGTTCCAAAGCCGTTGTAGTGGTAGAGTATTTAGTAGTAGCCAGCGAGAAGGTGTATTTTTGACGTGACACAGGTCACAACAGTAGACTACAGACTGTGGTGAAGTAGGCCGGCTTCGTCGCATGAAGAAGCCTACAACTTTTGCTTGTGTTTTCCGCTCCATTTGCTGAATGGCGATATACGATATATATCTCAATATTCTTTCCGTAAAGTAAAAACAAAACAGTCCTAGTTACCTGAGACACTAAAATAATGACTTACAAAGTCAAATTAATGACTTACTGTAAGTAAGCCTTTGCAATAAGCGTTTGAAAAAAAGAGTTAAAAGTGGGGCCACATGCTGACATATTCTCAACTCATCATGCTTAATTTATTACAGCATTTGGGAAGCCTGTAGTGCCCTGCGATGAGGTGGCGACTTGTCCAGGGTGTACCCCGCCTTCCGCCCGACTGTAGCTGAGATAGGCTCCAGCGCCCCCCGCGACCCCAAAGGGAATAAGGGGTAGAAAATGGATGGATGGATGGAAGCCTGTAGTTTATTTTTATTATGTAAATGTTATATTTTTATCAACATGTGATAGCAGGTACCCTGCCATTCAAAACTAGGCTGCTACATTACTAATGATTAATATAACTAGAGCTGAAAAAATAGTACAATAGCAATAGGAGAGACTATTCATCCCTGAACACCATGAAGTTCATGTAGGCTTTATGATGCAGTTACATTATTATATCAACTATCAGAGACAGCTTCAGGAAACGCTTTATTTGACATAATGTCCTTTTTTGCTGCTTCAACACAGCTCAATCAACACAGAAAAAGGTAAAGTGAAATAACTTAGTTGTTAACTGTAGGTCAATAATGCTTGTCTTTCTCTCAGACAGGGCTTTTCTGTTCATAACACACGCACGCACGCACACCGCACAGTGAGCTAAAGTTACGCTAAGCTAATTAGCCTTCACCTCAAGGACTGCGAGCGAGCTGGGCTGCCGCTTATGTTTCTAGAACGTCAATGGGCTCATAGGGATGTTACTAGTAGTTGACTTGAAAGTGTTTATTATTTGGGGAGAGTCCTCTGCCTTATGCTTACCTTTCTGCTCACTCCACTGAAGGAGCACTGACTCCATGCACTCTGAATACACACTGCTGATTAGCTGTAACATGCGCTTTGAATACGCACTGCTGATTGTCTGTTACATGCGCTCTGAATACGCACTGCTGATTGGCTGTTACATGCGCTGTGAATACGCACTGCTGATTGGCTGTTACATGCGCTCTGAATACGCACTGCTGATTGTCTGTTACATGCGCTCTGAATACGCACTGCTGATTGGCTGTTACATGCGCTCTGAATACGCACTGCTGATTGGCTGTTACATGCGCTGTGAATACGCACTGCTGATTGGCTGTTACATGCGCTGTGAATACGCACTGCTGATTGGCTGTTACATGCGCTGTGAATACGCACTGCTGATTGGCTGTTACATGCGCTGTGAATACGCACTGCTGATTGGCTGTTACATGCACTCTGAATACGCACTGCTGATTGGCTGTTACATGCGCTCTGAATACGCACTGCTGATTGGCTGTTACCGCTTTGTGTGTAACCAATCAGATGGTTCTGTGGGTGGGACAATGCTGTGTGCTGCAGAGACGTACTGACAGAGGCAGAGGCAGAACTAAGCGGAGCAGCTTTTTAAGACTTTAGTTTAGGTGGTGGCGCTTTGTTGTTAAGGCAGCCGCCTTAACAACAAAGCGCTGCGGGAAACCCTGGGATTGATACCCAAATTTGTGGTATCATCCAAAACTAATGTAAAGTATCAAACAACAGAAGAATAAGTGATTATTACATTTTAACAGAAGTGTAGATAGAACATGTTAAAAGAGAAAGTAAGCAGATATTAACAGTAAATGAACAAATACCGTATTTTCTGCACTACAAGGCGCACCTAAAAACCTCCAATTTCCTCAAAAGCTGACAGTGCGCCTTATAATCCGGTGCGCCTTATATATGGACCAATATTGAGCCACAACAGGTCTCGCAACTACGGTAAGCAGCCGCCGACTTCATTTTCCGGCAGCTGCTTACCGTAGAAGAAGAAGCGCTTCTTCTTCTACGGGGGAAAATTAAGTCGGCGGCTGCTTACCGTTTTTGCGAGACCTAAACTTTATGTAAAGACCCAAAAATGGCTCCTATTAAGAGACACGCTTACGACGCAGAGTTTAAACTCAAGGCGATCAGTCGCGCAGTAGAACACGGGAATAGAGCAGCAGCGAGAGCATTTAACATTAACGAATCAATGGTGCGGAAGTGGAGGAAGCAACATGATGACCTGCGCCAAGTAGAGAAGACTAAACAGAGTTTCCGACGGAACAAAGCGAGATGGCTACAGTTGGAGGACAAACTCGGACAGTGGGTTGTTGAACAGAGCAGCAAGTAGAAGTGTCAGTACAATCACTATTTGTTTTGTTGACTTTCCCTTTAGCGCAGCTCCATCTAATGGATGCATAACGTAACCCCAGCCTTTACTGTAGCGTCTATTCTATGCGCCTTATAATGCGGTGCGCCTTATATTGATTGATTGATTGAAACTTTTATTAGTAGATTGCACAGTGAAGTACATATTTCGTACAATTGACCACTAAATGGTAACACCCAAATACGTTTTTCAACTTGTTTGAGTCGGGCTCCACTTAAATTGTTTCATGATACAGATATATACTATCAGATATATACTATCATCATAATACTCATCACACAAGATAATCAGAGTATAAACATTGAATTATTTACATTATTTACAATCCGGGGTGTGGGATGTGGAGGGGTGGGGGGTTAGGTTTGGTTGTTATCACTTCAGTCATCAACAATTGAGAACAGAGAAATGGAAATTGCAACAGTGTAGGTCTGACTTGGTAGGATATGTACAGCAAGTAGTGGACAGAGAGAGAGAGAGAGAGAGAGAGATCAGAAAGCATAAGAAAAAGTATCTACATTTGATTATTTACATTTGATTATTTACAATCCGGGGAGGGTGTTAGTTTAGGGTTGAAGTTGCCTGGAGGTGTACTTTTATTGCGGTTTTGAAGGAGGATAGAGATGCCCTTTCTTTTACACCTGTTGGGAGCGCATTCCACATTGATGTGGCATAAAATGAGAATGAGTTAAGACCTTTGTTAGATCGGAATCTGGGTTTAACGTGGTTAGTGGAGCTCCCCCTGGTGTTGTGGTTATGGCGGTCATTTACGTTAAGGAAGTAGTTTGACATGTACTTCGGTATCAAGGAGGTGTAGCGGATTTTATAGACTAGGCTCAGTGCAAGTTGTTTTACTCTGTCCTCCACCCTGAGCCAGCCCACTTATATGAACAAAGTTTTAAAATAGGCCATTAATAGAAGGTGCGCCTTATAATCCGGTGCGCCTTATAGTGCGGAAAAAAGGTAGATTAATAATTCATTTTCTACCACTGGTCCTTAATAATTTTGACAAAATAATAGAATGGAAAATGACACAATATGTTACTGCATATGTCAGCAGCTAATTTAGGAGTCTTTGTTTGCTTAATTACTACTAAAAGACAAGTTGTCTAGTATGTTCACTATTTTATTTAAGGACCAACTTGCAATAAGAAACAGATGTTTAATGTACCGTAAGATTATTTTGTTAAAATAAAGCCAATAATAATAATTGTTGAGGTCCACTTTAAAGTACCAATGATTGTCACACACACACTAGATGTGGTGAAACTTGTCCTCTGCATTTGTCCCATCCCCTTGGGGAGCAGTGGGCAGCAGCGGCGCCGCGCCCGGGAATCATTTTGGTGATTTAACCCCCAAATCCAACCCTTTGTTGCTGAGTGCCAAGCAGGGAGGTTATGGGTCCCATTTTTATAGTCTTTGGTATGACTTTAGAAAAGTATCGAAAAGTACCTAAATGTATCTAAATACATTTTGGTACCGGTGTTGTACCGAAATCTGTTACCCATCGGAATTTGTAACTCCAGGGGGCGATGTTCCCATGGCGTTTGTTTGATGGTTAAACGGCAAGCCCAAGGAGGAGAAGAAGAACGCTTGCGTAAATGGCGTAAACTATCCTTAATGCTGAAACGTCAGTTGTCAGAATTTCAGCATTATTAAATTACACATATTCTGGAAATCAATGACTTACTTTCATTATAGTATAGTATAATATGTGTAATTTATTAATGCTGAAATTCTGTATAATCAACAGCTGATACAATGGACTCATACTATAATGAAAGTAAGTCATTGATTTCCAGAATATGTGTAATTTATTAATGCTGAAATTCTGACAACTGACGTTTCAGCATTAAGGATAGTTTACGCCATTTACGCAAGCGTTCTTCTTCTCCTCCTCCCTGGGCTTGCCATTTAACCATCAAACAAACGCCATGGGAACATCGCCCCCTGGAGTTACAAATTCCGATGGGTAACAGATTTCGGTACCACAGTTCGCTCCTGTTAGCCTTGTCACACAAAAAACAATTGACGAATTAAAGTCCACAAGTTAACAAACCAACATGTAAAATAATGAAAAATAAAGGGTACCTGATGACAGCGGACAAACGTTGGCTTCTCAGAGTACAAAACACCTGCATCATGTATCGGAGAACAAACAAAAAAGTTAGCTCCTCCGTTAGCCTCATGGCTACTAACGTATTTGTGGGTGTGTCACGCAAAACACACTTGACGAAATAAAGTCCACGCGTTAACAAAACAATTCAAAAAGTGTAATCTATGACTCATATAAACTCAACAAAGGTTATAATGGACAGAAATGACACTTATGTTCACAAAACTATGATTTACGAACTACATTGTCAGAGCGATTAAAAAAAGCAGACTTACCCGAGTTCCGCCGGCTGCAGGATGACGTCACTGATGGGCACTTGACTCCATTAGTCAGTTCTGCATGGGCCCACTAGGAGGTGCTAATCGCCCTCACAATACATCTTTGTTCAATTATATACAGTTTATATTCAAATAAAACATAAGAAAACAATACATTGTAGTGAAAAATAAAGACAAATGTAAATGTTGGCAAGTGGAATAATTAACCCCACTATGCTTGCATGGTAAAAATAACTGTTTGGTCCACAGACCAGTGGCACATTTTCACTTTGGCCCTTGGATTATATTAATCATGTATGTGTGATGAGATTGGGGTAGGGCTAGGCCAGGGGTCGGCAACCCAAAACGTTGAAAGAGCCATATTGGACCAAAAATTTAAAAAACGAATCAGCAAAAAAGGAAAAGCCGTATATAAGTCTTATAATGAAGGCAACACATGACTAGCGACAACATCAGTGTGTGACCTCACCAATGCGCTTTTGGAAGAATGGTGGAAAATTCCTATAAACGCACTCCGCAACCTTGTGGACAGCCTTCCCAGAAGAGTTGAAGCTGTAATAGCTGCAAAAGTTGGACCGACATCATATTGAACCCTATGGGTTAGGAATGGGATGACACTTCAAGTTCATATGTGAGTCAAAGCAGGAAGCCAAATACTTTTGGCAATATAGTGTATATTGAATATTGTATCGAACACATTTTATATTGTGTCTATTGCGATATATATTGGTATCCTTTTATCAGCCCAGCCCTTGATTGGGGGGAAAATATGACTAGAAATGTGTTGCCATCTAAGCAAGATAACACGTAAATACACACTCTGTGTTTGCTCACACTGTCACTAAGATGCATTTCTTCTTTCATCCCGAGAGGAAACAAACACACGGATAACTTTGAAAAACGGCGGATTAGTCGTCTGAGACAACCGCTCACTCCCGTTATCAGGCCCCCCAGTCACCGTCACCTACCATGCTCTTCACTGATACCTCAAGCTGGGTGATTCCCTCAGCTGTGTGGAATTTGGCAGAAGAAAACACACACACACAAACACACGGGGAGGCCGCAAAGCCGCATGGTGAATGTCCAGAACACTGCGGTGTTGGAACCTGAGTGTCTCTTCACAGCCAGAAGTCACACTGTGCACATCATTGGCCGGCGGCCAAACAATGCACCAACATGACCACCTGCTGCAATGACCACCAACATTTCTCAAGTTTACTTACTTTCTGCATTGTTTCAAAAAAGCACCTTAAAAAAACATGTTCCGGCTCAAATTGGTGTCAGAAGTGCGATACTTAGCCCTTGGATTATATTAATCCAAGGGCTGATCTACTAAAATGCTTGTGTGTGCAAAGACATTTGCAAACTACGGTTGTACGGTATACCGGTAATAATAAAGTACCGAACAATGACCACTCTTAATTGTGGTGGTCTTCTCCCTGTGTGATTAGTGTCAGAGCTTGGTCCGCAGTAAGTCGGACTCGTTTCCAGTGAGGGTTGGACTCCGCCAGGGCTGCCCTTTGTCACCGGTTCTGTTCATAACATTTTATGGACAGACTCTCTTGGCGCAGTCGGGGCCTGGATGGCTGCCAGATAACCGTAGCAGAACCTCCAGGTTCTGTAACAGCTTCTTCCCTCAGGCCGTAAGACTCTTGAACGCATCATAATAATCCCCTCAATTCCCCCCAAAAATTGATTAACTCACTGGAATATAAAGACAATATAACATACATCCATAAACCTGGATGCATATGCAAAAGTGCAATATATGTATCTGTACAGTAATCTATTTATTTATATCTGCACCTTATTGATTTTTTATCCTGCACTACCATGAGCTAATGCAACGAAATTTTGTTCTTATCTGTACTGTAAAGTTCAAATTTGAATGACAATAAAAAGGAAGTCTAAGTCTAAGTCTATAAGGTCTCTGCTTTCATCAGGCGATGTGGCCCTGCTGGCTTTGTCTGGTCAGGATATTCATCTCTCTCAGCCGAGTGTGAAGCAACTGGGATGAAAATCAGTGCCTCCAAGTCCTAATCTTTGGTTCTCGCACGGAAAAGGGTTGGGGAGGAGATCTTTCCCCAAGTGGAGGAGTTTAAGTACCTCCGAGTTTTGTTCACGAGTGACGGAAGAGTGGATCTTGAGATCGATGTGGCATCTACAGTGATGACAAAAAACATTCATGAAGTTTGGTTCTTTTATGAATTTATGGCCAAACAGCTCAATTTTTGTTTCATCTGACCACAGAACTTTCCTCCAGAAGGTCTTATCTTTGTCCATTTTATGTCAGATGAAACAAAAATGTAGCTGTTTGGCCACAATACCCAGCAATATGTTTGGAGGAGAAAAGGTGAGGCCTTTAATCCCAGGAACACCACACCTACCGTCAAGCATGGTGGTGGCAGTATTATGCTCTGGGCCTGTTTTGCTGCCAATGGAACTGGTGCTTTACAGAGAGTAAATAGGGCAATGAAAAAGGAGGATTTTCTCCAAATTCTTCAGGACAACCTAAAATCATCAGCCCGGAGGTTGGGTTTTGGGCGCAGTTGAGTTTTCCAACAGGACAATGACCCCAAACACACGTCAAAAGTGGTAAAGGAATGGCTAAGTCAGGCTAGAATTAAGGTTTTGGAATGGCCTTCCCAAAGTCCTGACTTAAACGTGTGGACAATGCTGAAGAAACAAGTCCATGTCAGAAAACCAACAAATTTACCTGAACTGCACCAATTTTGTCAAGAGGAGTGGTCAAAAATTTAACCAGAAGCTTGTGGATGGCTACCAAAAAGTGGATTATTGCAGTGAAACTTGCCAAGGGACATGTAAGCAAATATTAACATTGCTGTATGTATACTTTTGACCTAGCAGATGTGGTCACATTTTCAGTAGACCCATAATAAATTCATAAAAGAACCAAACTTCATGAATGTTTTTTGTGACCAACAAGTATGTGCTCCAATCACTCTATCACAAAAAAATAAGAGTTGTACAAATGATTGGAAACTCAAGACAGTCATGACATTATGTTCTTTACAAGTGTATGTAAACTTTTGACCACGACTGTATGTATATATATATATATATATATATATATATATATATATATATATATATATATATATATATATATATATATATATATATATATATATATATATATATATGTGAACACCCCCTCGCTCAGTTTGCATTCATCCAACCCCGACGTCATCAAAAAGCGATATGTTTCATAATTATTCGCCAAAATAGACAGTAACAAAATAAATAGTCGAAAACGAAGCAGAAAACAGAAAAGGTTTTACCACAACTGTCCCAAAGATACGCTCTTCGAGTAGACGCCGAAGCGAAATATCACGTACAAATGCGAGAGCCAACATACTTGTCCTCTTCCTTCCTAATCTTCTACACGCAATAATTCGGTTCAGAAAATGTTGACTTTGATTGCACAAAATCCTTGAAATTTCCACAAATGCAGCTGTCATTGTAATGGTGTCATTGTGCAGCTGTCAATGTAAACCCCCGGACCCTCCTGTCCAGTCTCCAGGAATCACCCAAAAAAGGTGTTTGTTTGGATTAAATGGATTAAGCGTTCCTCTGAATCTGCTTTCACTCATTTTTACGGCCAGGCTGGCACCGTATAGGATTAGACTGCTTTTGCAAAGAACCGTTGTTTGGAGTTACCTGTAGTTGTTTTTAAAAAATATCTTCATATTATTTTGCTGTACCTCCGGTAGGAAAAATCATATTTAATTATGCATTTTCTTACGTTTGGATAATTCATTGAACAGAACACAGCGTGCTAAAAATGTTTCTGTTGTCTGATTTGCAATTCAGAAAAGGTGTTACAGAATATATATGGTCGGAGCATCCTTTTTTGATATTGTAGCTTGTAAATTACTTAAGGGCTGATTAAAATAAATTAAATTGGTGTGTTTTGGTGCTCTGTAGTGTGTTTAATAACGTTCAGATTGGTCATGATTAACATTTCTCCTAAACAGAAAAAAACTTCTTGAAGTATGCTTTTCTTTCAGAGCCAAAAAATGTATATATAGAGGCACTGTAGGACTGCTTCTAAAATACCCATAAAAAGTGGTGTCACGCCCAATATGAGGGACATTTAGGACTGGCGACTGACTGTGTAGAGGTTTTATTAACCCAACAAACGAGATTTAATTAAGGAGATTACGACTAAGAGTTATGTGACGGATTGGTGTCAGAAGTGGGATGCCACAAGGCCATTTGCACTGTGCCCAATATGAGGGATCCATAAAGCTCTAATTAGGGACACGTGTGTGAGACAATGTAAAGGTTTTATTAACCCAATGGATGAGATGTAATTGAGGAGATTACGACTAAGAGTTATGTGACAGATTGGTGTCAGAAGTGGGATGCCATAAGGACATTTGCACTGTGCCCAGTATGAGGGATCCATAAAGCTCTGAATTAGGGACACATGTGAGACAGTGTAAAGGTTTTTTTAACCCAATGGATGAGATGTAATTGAGGAGATTACTACTAAGCGTTATGTGACAGATTGGTGTCAGAAGTGGGATGCCATGAGGCCATTTGCACTGTGCCCAATATGAGGGATGCATAACGCTCTGAATATGGGACATTTGGGTTGAACAATGTAAAGTTGTTTTGAACTCCTGTAGATCGGGATTTAAAATTGTGTATTACTCCAAGGCGGGGGTCAGCAACCAGCGCCTCTCGAGCCTAATGTGACTCTTTAGTGCCGCTTTAGTGGCTTGCTGGAGCATTTTTAAAAAAGGATTTAAAATGGAAAAAGATGGGGGGAAAGTAGTGTTTTGGTATGTTAGAAACCCCACTGTTTAAAATGTTTGTGTGTATGCTTCACTGATGAGAGTATTTGGTCAACGTCATTATGTCCTACAAATTTCGGCGGTTCCTGAACTCACCATAGTGTGGACTGTGACGCAACAGTTTGTTTACATGCAAAATCTTCCACTCCTTTGTCTCATTTTCTTCCACCAAAAGTTTTATACTGTGCGTGAATGCACAAAGGTGCGCTTTGTTGATGTTATTGACTTGTGTGGAGTACTAACCAGGCATGTTTGGTCAGTGCATGACTGCAAGCTAATCAATGCTAACATGCTATTTAGGCTAGCTGTATGTACATATTGCATCATTATGCCTCGTTTGTAGCTATATTTGAGCTCATTTAATATACTTTACTTATGTCCTCTTTGTATATAATTTATATTTGCATGTCTCATGACACATTACCTGTATGTAACATTGGCTGCATTTCAGATAGTTGTCTGTGTGCCATGTTGTTCCAGACCACAGCAAACATTACCCAGCTTGCCAAAGATTGGAATAAATCCATTAGAAGAAGCCTGTTGTTTCCTTTAACTTGGACACACACATCTGTACCTTTGGCCATTAAAAGCCAGTAATTTCCAGGCGTTATCTCACCCTCTAAGTAGCCTCTGATTTACTAATGGTTTGTAATTTAGTAAAAATGTGTAGAATAAATATTAAATTTCAACATTTCTGTCAACGAAGATTTGCTTCAGCCTGCGACACATAGTCATTTTGATAGTAGGCTAATATAACTAATATAGACACTTACATCATTATAAGACTTATATAAGGCTTTTAATTTTTTGCGGCTCCAGACAGATTTTTTTTTTATATTGTTGGTCCAATATGGCTCTTTCAACATTTTGGGTTGCCGACCCCTGCCCTAAGGTATTCTGGTGTCAGAAGTGGGATGTTTAGCAGAAAGGTCAATTGAGAAATGCCCAGTTTCAAGGGTTCTTCGGAAAGGCTATTTCTTTACAAGGTTGTCCAAAATAGCTTTTAGTTATTAGATATTGTGTGCCAACTTCTAAATTATCGTATAACCAAATATATACTATTGTTATGTAAGATGCTCTACCAACAAACATCATGTTTTATCGTAATTTTAAAGAAGTTGGGAGATGTTGGCATGTTATTTAACAGTAGTAAAAAACATGGAACATGAGTCAGTGTGGTACTAAAGCACAGTGCACAATTTGTGTAAAATTATTGTTGCAGATATTTTCTTAATTGTGCTTTAATGAAAGCTTTGGGGTTAAAAAACATTATTTTAATCTATTTAAAACACTTTTTCCCCCTAAGGAATAAAATGTTTCTTCACTCAATACTTTGTGAATGCTGACATCATCATTCCCATTCTCCAATGAAATTATTCATGAGGTTTTGTGGAAATAGCGTATGAAGGTCTTCTTCAGGACTAACTTTACAGCAAGTTTTTTTTTTTTTACCAGCCGGAAAGTTGATTCAATTATTGAAGGCAGACTTTGAAGGATTGCAGACTCCAGCTGGTGTGTTCCCTGGAGGCCCTATGCTGTGTTTTACAGTAAAATGTGATACAGGCCGCATTAATCGTGCCGATTGGAGCTCAGCCCAGTAAGCAATTTGTGTGAGTGTGTGAATGCATGCTGATACTCTTGCACATGCATCTGTTTTTGTGCGCAATAGTGCTGAAGTTAGAGGCAAACTTATAATAGATTCTAATTCATTTTGCATTTAATAGAGAGCAGTTACCACAATTTGGATGTATTTGGTTTTTAATATGTATTTTTGTGCCAACTCTCCCTGTCCTTTCTCTGCATTGTGAGGTTGCACATTTTGCGAAAGGAACAGGATAGGTTGTATTAAAATTCATGCTCATAATTTTAAATTGGCCCTGCATTATTCTGCCTAGCAACAAGTTTGAGTGTGAAGCAGCATACACATGAAGATAAATGTGTGTTTATGCAACCAAAAAAAATGGATTTGCAACCAAATAATATTTGCAAACACAAAAATGGATTTGATGTATAAAACATTTTGGAAAAACTTTTTTTTTTTGTTGTAAATATTTTTTGGTTACACATCATTTGTTTGGTTATATACAAAGAGGATAAAAGTAAACAATATTAAATGAGCTTAAATATACCTACAAATGAGGCAAAATGATGCAATATGTGCATATACCTAGCCTAAATAGCATGTTAGCATTGATTAGCTTGCAGTCATGCACTGACCAAATATGCCTGATCAGCACTCCAACAAATCAATAAGATCAACTAAGCGCACCTTTGTGCATTCACGCACAGCATAAAACGTTTGGTGGACAAAATGAGACAAAAAAGGAGTGGACGATTTTACATGTAAACAAACTGTTGCGTCACAGTCCACACTATGGCAAGTTCAAGAACCGCCGAAATTAGTAGGACACAACGATGTTCATCAAATACTCTCATCAGTGAAGCATACACACAAACATATTAAACAGTGGGCTTTCTAACTATTGGGAAGGTTTGTGTCATGTTTTTCCTCAAACAAAAAACATACTACCCCCCCCTCAACCTTTTCCATTTTCAATCCTTTTTTAAAAATGCTCCAGTGAGCCACTAGGGCAGCACTAAATGCCGCATGCGGCTCGAGAGCCGCGGGTTGCTGACCCCCGGTTTAGTCTAGTTGCACAGTAGCTGGGTTAAAAACTACCAAAATTGGGTAGTTTTAAACTCAGCAGTTTTTAACATTTCAGTTAAAAAATATTCGCATCAAAATTAAATTTAAAAAATGACCTTTATGTAACCTACCCAGTTGCCATGACGACATGTAGTAAAAAAAAGGACAGGGAGAGTAGGCAGGAACATGGCCACAGAAAAAACATTGAGCCAATCACAATAAAGATGACAATTGTAATAGAGAAAATTATAAAATATAGGTTCTAAAACAAGTTAACCAAACACAAATTGAATTTGATTTACTCTGTATTAAATATTAATAAAGCACATCAGAATCTGTTTTTCTCATGATGCCAGGTACACCACGACTCAGCTCATATACGAAGAACTTTGTGTCCTTTTATGCAACCAAACCAAAAATGGAATTGCAACCGAAAAAAATATTTGCAACTGAAATTTTATTTTTTCCTAAAAACAAAAAAATAATAAAAAAAATAAAACGTTGCAAATAATTATATTTGGTTACAAATCTATTTTGTAATAACAAGTATTCTAACATCACATAACCCCAGCACAAGATTGAAGTTGATATATATATATATATATATATATATATATATATATATATATATATATATATATATATATATATATATATATATATATATACCGATGGGACTCATTACCTCCCTGCTTGGCACTCAGCATCAAAGGTTGGAATTGGGGGTTAAATAACCAAAAATGATTCCCGGGCGCGGCCACCGCTGCTGCCCACTGCTCCCCTCATCTCCCAGGGGGTGATCAAGGGTGATGGGTCAAATGCAGAGAATAATTTCGCCACACCTAGTGTGTGTGTGACAATCATGGGTACTTTGACTTTTTAAGTTATACATACAGTATATATATATATATATATATATATATATATATATATATATATATATATATATATATATATATATATATATATATATATATATATATATATATATATAATCAAAAACATATATATATATATATATATATATATATATATATATATATATATATATATATATATATATATATATATATATATATATATATATATATATATATATATATATATATATATATATATATGTAAGCTGTGAAAATGTGCTGTACAGTATGTGTGCTTGGGTCCTACTTTTAGGAACACTAAAACAAAAACCTCACAATAATGTCTGATTGAATGCTAAAAAGGTTATGACAGACCGCCTAAAAAAACGGAATGGAATTTAAAAAACATTTTACTGAATGAGACCCCCAGAATGTACATGAAAAAAAAGAAGAATGTGGGATTTACAATATTAACTATGAATGATAAAACACTGAATATTGACAACATATGAACGTCACACCCCCTCTCCCTCCACATATTTTACAATCAAGCGAAACGCAACAAAAATGCAACAAACAGCGAAATATGAACGCGAAGGGTAAAAGAAAAAACTAACTACAATCTGATACATCTGATATATCACTAAGTTTTAGAACTTTGCTGTAAAAATCTCCTTCCACGTCTGTCCCTGACACCCGCATTTTCAGGCTGACACTCTGTGGAAACGCTCCCCACCCACACTGCTTGGTGCCTCGTCTGAGCTGCTGTGACTTAGATTACCATAGTAACTAATTACGTATATTACCATAGCATAATTGCTATGGTAATATACATATATATTGGAATCTGCGCTTTTGCATGATATACTAATGTATATCATGCAAAAGCGCAGATTCCAACCATTGAAATATTTTGTATAGTTCAAGACTTCCGGTCATTTGAAAACATCACTGCACATCATAATGGCAGCTACACTTTCCATCTTAAAGATCTAAAAAAAATTATTTGGGAATGTCCGGCGGGCCAGATTAAAAAATTTAACATGCCTTAATTTGCCCAGGTTATAAGGTAACTTATAAAGTACATACAAAAGTTTTCTTTTACTTTAGCTGGGTTATTGGTTGGGTCGCAAAAACTACCCAACTCCTTAGAACATACTTGCCAACCCTCACGATTTTTCCGGGAGACTCCCGAATTTCAGTGCCCCTCCCGAAAATCTCCCGGGGCAACCATTCTCCCGAATTTCTCCCGATTTTCACCCGGACAACAATATTAAGGGCGTGCCGTGATGGCACTGCCTTTAACGTCCTCTACAACCTGTCGACGCGTCCGCTTTTTCACCATGACGTGCCGGCCCAGTCACATGTAGTATGTGGCTATTGCATACACACGAAATTGCCTGCAAGACATACTTGATCAACAGCCATACAGGTCACACTGAGGCTGGCCGTATAAACAACTTTAACACTGTTACAAATAAGCGCCACGCTGTGAACCCACACCAAACAAGAATGACAAACACATTTTGGGAGAACATCCGCACCGTAACACAACATAAACACAACAGAACAAATACCCAGAACCCCTTGCAGCACTAACTCTTCCGGTCTCAAGGTTGGCAAGTATGCCTTAGAAATAACCCGCAAATATGATCCAACAGGCTCAACCCAGCATTTGGGTAGAGGAACCCCCCCCCCCAGAATTTTTCAGTGTGCAGGACCAATTTTTGCCTAGCAACAAGTGTCATGTGTGCAGGAGCGTACCCAGTCTGCGCAAATGTGGCCTACAATAGATGCTGTTATATGTTACATTTCATACAGCATCATTTCAATTATTTCTCATTTAATGAACTTCTCATATAGTCCTAATTTTGTATTTGTTCATCATAGTCCTCATCTCTAATGTAATTGCCAAATTATTTTGTGTGTGTACAGGACTATGTCCCTGTCAACCTTCCCTGTCCTTGTTCTGCTCCGTTTCCAAGGTAACAGGATGGATTACACCCGTGTCATTGTTTCGATGGGACTTTAAACCACAGACCTGTTTCTCCTTTTTTTTTTTTTGTATTCTGCCTAGCAACAATTGTGACATGACCGGGTAAAAAAAAATACCTGAAGCAATTCTATTGGTTTATGATCCAGCTATTGCCTGGACTATTATCATAACCATAACCTGTTGATCTAACATCATCTAAGATCTTACCTCAGCGGTGGCCTAAACATGACTAAATATGACTAAAATATAAATATAAATATGACTAAAATATAAATATAAATAATAAATATGACTAAAATATATGACTAAAATATCAAAGCAAGCGGGGGCCATTTTGATATTTTTTATTTTAAAAACCAATACAATATATGTATAAAAAATATACATTTAGGCCTCCACCCAGACTTGATCCTGGGGACCCCAAAGGGTTTAGGTAAAAAAAAAACATTTAAAATGTGTCATTATTTAGTATTATTATTATTATCCAAGGTTTAAATCTCCAGATCAACATTGGGTCTATCTGTCAATATAATTTTTTTTTTTTTAGATTTACGCTGTATGCTCTTTTTGTCAAAGAAAACCCTGTTTTTTTTATGGAAAAAACACAAAATATGCCATATTTTCCCCCAATAATATTTTAAAGTGGAATATTTGAGATTATATCATAATTGGAGCTCATAGCATAACTCATAACAACATTGATTCATTATTATTTTTTGAGCAATGACACTTAAAAAAAAAAAAAGTCCCAGTAATATTATCGGGGATCCAAAAGGGTCCTGCTCAGTAAAGTATTAAAAAATAAATCATACATTTTTTTTTTAACTTTTAACACAATAGTCTCAAGATCAACTTCAGATCCATCCGTCAATTACAACTTGTATTGTTGTTTATGTTTTTTCTTTGTTCGTTTTAGGCACTTGTTTTTTTTAAAAAAAACAGCTTAGTTTTTTATATGGCAAACACAAAATATGGAACATTTTCCCCAAAAAAATGTCTGAAAGTGGAATATTTATTGTGATGTAATTGGAGCCTTGAATAGGTGAATTCACAATGACATTGATTTTGATTCATTATTATTTTTTAAAGAAAGAAACATTTTATTGTTACATTTCACCTTTTTGCTCTTTTATAACACTTTTTATGTTTTCAATTTTTTTCAATCGTATTTTTAGAATGTGCCACGGGGCCGTTAAAATATTACCTGCGGGCCGCACTTTGGACACCCCCGTCTTACATGATTTGATATTAATATTGACCTATATATCCTCCGCCATCACCCCCTCACGTGTGCACATGTGACCCGCCGCCAGCATCAAAGCTGATCCCTCCAGTACCCCAAATTCACCATGATATTAGATGCATGGCCGCAGACCTTTTCACTTTTTTCTACCGCCGAACGTTGACTTGCGATGATTGAACTAATTCCATAACAACCTTCGACGAGGAAGCGCGTATTGAGCCACTCGGAGCTTCTAATCTACGATTGCTATCCTGGCTGACGTTGATGTTTGGCAGTGAGTGACCCCTCGTTGTTTACTCAGTAGAGAGTCTTTGCACTATCACTGAGGTCACCAAGGCCTTGATACCGGTGCATATCTGCTACTAATTAACTCCGTGCGCCTTTTTGAACTTTATCCGTTTTTTCTTTTTTTTTTTTACTCACAACACTCCCAGTTGAAAATAATTGTCTACTTTTCGGAGATAGGGACTCCATGTTGGCTCCTATAGACGTGCCGTCCCCTTTTGACTGGCTGAGCTCTGACTCATGCACTCTCGCCCGTTGCCAGGGTTACCGTTTATTAATATTGATTTGTAACTTTGTGCCTCATCACCGAGCTGCACAGTGTGTGACGATGCCCTGCTCTCTTTCTTACCAACTTACACACACACACACACATTCTTGTATTTGTTACCTTCTTGAGACCTCCGAAAAATTCCTAGATCAGTGGTTCTTAACCTTGTTGGAGGTACCGAACCCCACCAGTTTCATATGCACATTCACCGAACCCTTCTTTAGTGAAAAAAAAAAATTAAAAAAAATGTCAAATTCAAGACAAAGTTATATGTTTTTGGTTAAACTTTAGTATGGGGAACATATTCTAACTAACAAAGACTTAATTTAGAGTTTATTTGGTTAGGGTTAGGGTTAGAGGGTTAGGGCCAGGGTTAGAGGGTTAGGGTTATAATAAGGCCATGCCGAATAAGGCATTACTAAGTACTTAATAATGACTAGTTAAGAGCCAATATATTACTAATTTGCATGTTAATAAGCAACTAATTAATGGTGAATATGCTCCCCATACTAAAGTGTTACCATGTTTTTTTACTGGTGCACAAAATGAACCGTGCATGAACATCACCTTGTTCAAACAACAAAACCAACACAGTGCATAAACTCACAAGAAATTACACACCTGCAGATCAGTCAGCTGTTGCCGTATCCGTAATACGCCGATAGGGAGAAGTTTTTATTTACACGATGAGTCGGGTGCGTCTTGACCTCCGCCGAACCCCTGAGCCCAACTCACTAGGGTTTGATCGAACCCAGGTTAAGAACCACTGTTCTAGATATATAAAGATTTGTGTCAGGTTCAAACACTGATGACATCTATTAAACAAGACAAGAAGCAAAGAATCAAACAGAGACAGAATTCAATTTGGCTCAATATTGAGGAGAGTCGCCTGGACACTGTACCCTTGTACAATCTCCAGCACGCTCTGGCAAAAGATCGTACAACTCCTCCTTTATTTGACTTTCTCTGATCACACGACCACAGCGGCTTCCAGAGGGAAGTGGGTCGTAAACAGCGTTGCCTTTGGTTACAGAACAGTTCAAAAGAAAAGGTCATAAACACTTCACAGAAAAGGTGGTAAACGAGTTCAAAAAGAGGTTCGTAAAACAGTTCAAAAGACGTTCGTAAAACAGTTGAAAAAGGAGGTCCTGGTCCTGCTTCCCCTTCGCTTTTGTAGTACTTGGGTCAGGCAATATCTTTCTGTTTGATTACAATACATGAAAGAAAACAAAAAACCCTTCATTTTGCTTTCCCCCTTACACAGTGGAGTTTTACGAGCCTTCTTCTTGGTGGGTTTCAAAGATAGCTTTTGTCTTCTTACCGGTCACTCAATGTAACACAAAGTTTTTGTGATAACTTAGAAACAATTATTCTAACAATTTGTATTTACAATATTAATAATATATACATACTATGCTAATATAAAACAGCTTGTTGTGAAAAATGAGTTGGAATTTCACAGGAAAAAGGTCACAATTTCACAAGAAAAACTTGGAATTTTGTGTTATAATAAAAGTCGTAATTTTACTCAACGCAAGTCAACATTTTACAAAAAAAAACGGAACATTTGTGCAAAATTATGATAAAAGTTGGAATTTTACCCAATAACAGTCGCAATTTTACAAAAAAAGCTTAGCATTTTGGCAATTTTATGAAAAGAGTCGTAAGTTTACTCGACAAAAGTCACAATTTTATAAGAAAGCTTTAAAATGTTGGCAATATTATAACAATAATCGGAATTTTACTCTGCAAAATTATGGCAAAAGTCGTCATTTTACTCAAAGAAATGTCACTATTTCACAGGAACAACAAAAAATTGGCAATATTGTGATAAAAGTCACAATTTCATACGACAAATATCACCATTTTGCATAAAAAAAGTAATAATTTTTACGAGAAAATATTGCGATATTACAGAAACGGAGAATATGAGAAATGTTTCCCAATTTTAGAAGAAAAAAGTCGACACATTGTGAGAAAAAGACGGCTTTGAGTTAATTTTTTATTTCTTGGGAATTTTTTGTTTGTAATTGGTTTTTAATCTTCATTATTTACGTCAAGTTATTACAGTATGTCTATACATACATCATTATTTTATTTTTCAACATAAATTTTGGGCAAAGGGGGCGCATTTCAATTTCTTACACACACTTGTTATTACATATGTTGGCCAGAGGTGGAGCATTTCAAATTTTTACACACACTTGTTATTTCATATGTTGACCAGAGGGGGAGCACTTTTAAAACCGACACAGTCAATTTGAAAAATCCCTCCTTTTTGGGACCACCCTCATTTTGATAGATTTCACCACCAGGGGTGCAAATGAGACATTCTCTATTAGATGCAATGGTTTTCCGTATTGGGACCATGATTTATGTCCTAACTTGTTCACACCTCCTCATATGGAAGCTACTTTGCCTTGTTGATGTCTCAAGAAGGGTAGAAATACAAGATCACACTCTCACACACACACACACACACACACACACACACACACACACACACACACACACACACACACACACACACACACACACACACACACACACACACACACACACGGGCTCAGAGTCCAGCTGAATGTGTGGCTTGTTTTTGAAGCATAAGGTGCTCAGTGCCCACTGGAGGTGGATGATTAGTTTGGTAACAGTGACCCCTGGTGGAGGTATGGGGTATGCAGATACCTGTGGTCTCTCAATTTTAACATAATCACAAAGATAATATAGTAATTACAATAAACAAAACAAAAAAAGTGCAAAAAAATGATGATCTGTATTCTGAGGAAAAAAATACTCTAATTCAGGGGTGTCAAACTAATTTTAGATTGGGGGGGCCACATGGAGAAAAATCTACTCCCAAGTGGGCCGCACTGGTAAAATCACGGCACGGTAACTTAAAAATAAAGACAGCATCAGATTGTTTTCTTTGTTTAAAAATAAAACAAACACATTCTGAAAATGTACAAATTGGTTTTTTTTACACTTACACGTTGCGGTTAATAGTATTGTATCTTTATTTGTCGTTTTCTGAATAAATTATGTGATAATGTTCATCAGTCAACTCATTGGTGTTCATTTTCAATCCATCAAGATAAAAAATAAATAAAAATCAAATTACAGTATGCTATTTATGTAGTTTGCTCATTTTCCTCAACTGGTGCACTAACATCATGTGGTTTATTTTTGTACATATGTAGCATCATCTACAAAGATACAAATAATTGCTATTGTGACATCTAGTGGACACATTTAGAACAGCAATTTCTTTCGTTCAAAAATGTTGGCTCATTTTTATACTTAGCAATATATATATATATATATATATATATATATATATATATATATATATATATATATATATATATATATATATATATATATATATATATATATATATATATATATATATATATATATTTGTATGTATTTATGTACATATGTCCGATAGGGACATATGTACATACATAATATGTGTATAGGGACCGCTTGTTCTACAGTGTTGGGACTTACAGTAACGGCGTTACTTTGTAACGCGTTACTATAACGCCGTTAGTTTCGGCGGTAACTAGTAATCTAACACGTTATTTTTTATATTCAGTAACTCAGTTACCGTTACTACATGATGCGTTACTGCGTTATTTTACGTTATTTTTTATGTAGTATCAGCTAGAAACAGAAGATCTGAGTGTGTTTTATTGGAGCGCTGCAGTGTCGTCCTTCTGAATCTCTTGTGTCACAAAGAAGAGGCGCGCTGTGTGTTCCGATTACTTCACATCAAATATTCCACTTAGAAAAATATTTTTGGTAGAAGATTTTGCATATTTTGTGTGTTTGCCGTTAAAAACATAGTTTTGTTTGACAAAAAAGGGCGGAAAACAAACAAACAAAAAAACAACATTAAAAAAAACTAAAACATTTTGAAATGAGTAATGATCTCAAGTTGATGTAGACTCCAGAGATTTAAGTGTTAAATATAAAATGTATGTATGCCCTGGCACACCATTAACATTTCATGACCGAAGCAAAACACTTTTTACACTTTTATACTGAAATAAATACACCTACAACTTATTAAATAAAAGCATAGAAAAAACTACCAGCAGCGGTAAAGTTTAGATCCATGAACGAAAAAAGTAAGTGAATGAATGTTTATAACTGAATACATTTATATATGTATACACATTTGTTTTCTTTTTTTATAATTTTTTTTTAATGAATGAAGTAACGTTTATGACAACCTTTTTCCAAAACACAATATAGAATGTGAGATATAACTGGATAATGCATACATTTGTCATTTGTTTTCAAAACGCTTACAAAAAAGTGGGTCCCCAAAAATTTACTGTGGGACCCCATTTTTATGACTTGATGGGCTCCCTGGGACCCCATTTTGAAAATTCCTACCGCCAACACTGCTGTCAACAGAGGAGAAAAAATGCTTTATTTAAATAAATATATAATTTATAAAGCAAGTTCAAGTATCATTGGCAAATTTTCACCTAGTCCCAGCCTTGGCGTGCTGCCCGCCTTGGCACGCATATATGTGTCCTCTTTTTGGGATTTCAGAATATGGCCAGCCTAGATATTATCACTACTTTTCTTTTGTCGAGCACAAAGAAAAGAACATTTTAGTTAAATGTAAATTGTGTCTTGGATCAAAGATCCCATCTACTGCCCAAAACAGCAATTCAAATCTGCTGAAACAGCTACAAAAGCAACATGCTTCGACGAAGCTAGTAAAGAGAGACACACCTCACCTCCTAAGCAACAGCGGCTGGGTTTTAACGAGGCACTGCTAGCCAGGACATTGCAGCGTATGTGCTAGAAGACATGCAGGCTATTTATACAGTGGAGTCACCCGCTTTCAGGCAGCGAATTAGCATGATACCGGCGTCAAACAGCAAATGGCACGAAAAAAATTTCCTAGCTCCTGGACACAGTGGACAGTGAGTACATAAACATGAAAAGCAAGCTAAAGAAGACACTCCAAACTCTGCCTCTGCTCATCATTCAGCACTGAAGGTACACACTATGTCAATTCTCTTATATACTCTTTCATTCTAGACTTCTAGAGTGTTTAATTATCACATCACTCTAAATGTATAGACTATAAAGTTCACAAACACAAAGAGGGATCCTAGTGGGCCAGGCAAATCTTTCCTTATCTCTAAACTAAAACTGGGGAATTGCGTAGAGTGTTCTGGGCTTCAGACATAATTTTATTTCAGAATTCCTTGAGAGAAAAAACGCCTGGTTAGGCTTTGTGTATGTACAGTTAAAGTTAAAGTACTTCCTTGGTGTACAGCTATGTTGTTATTATGCTGTTTGTTACTTATGTATGTTATGTTGCAGCTATTTAAAATAGTTTTGTCAATTTGTTCTGGCCTGAAATAAATTGGCCCTTTGAAACATATCTTTGTCTTTGTGTGTTGTATGTAGACCACATTGCTTAGCAGAGTTCAGTGATGCAAATGCATGTCAAGTTGATCAACACATTGCATTTATTATTCTCCAGTGCGATAACAGTACTGAAATGAAGGCTAAAAGGGCATTAAAGGCCTACTGAAAGCCACTACTACCGACCACGCAGTCTGATAGTTTATATATCAATGATGAAATCTTAACATTGCAACACATGCCAATACGGCCGGGTTAACTTATAAAGTGCAATTTTAAATTTCCCGCTAAACTTCTGGTTGAAAACGTCTTTGTATGATGACGTATGCGAGTGACGTCACTAGTTAAACGGAAGTATTGGTACACCTTTGAATCCAATACAAAAAAGCTCTGTTTTCATCTAAAAATTCCACAGTATTCTGGACATCTGTGTTGGTGAATCTTTTGCAATTTGTTTAATGAACAATGAAGACTGCAAAGAAGAAAGCTGTAGGTGGGATCGGTGTATTAGCGGCTGGCTGCCGCAACACAACCAGGAGGATTTTGACTTGGATAGCAGACGCGCTATCCGACGCTAGCCGCCGACGGCACGGATGATCGGGTGAAGTCCTTCGTCCTTCCGTCGATCGCTGGAACGCAGGTGAGCACGGGTGTTGATGAGCAGATGAGGGCTGGCTGGCGTAGGTGGAGTGCTAATGTTTTTATCATAGCTCTGTGAGGTCCCGTTGCTAAGTTAGCTTCAATGGCGTCGTTAGCAACAGCAAGCTGGAAAGCATTAACCGTGTATTTACATGTCCAGGGTTTAATAGTGTTGTTGATTTTCTGTCTATCCTTCCAGTCAGGGGTTTATGTCTTTTGTTTATATCTGCATTTGAGCCCGATGCTATCACGTTAGCTCCGTAGCTAAAGTGTTTCGCCGATGTATTGTTGTGGAGATAAAAGTCACTGTGAATGTCCATTTCACGTTCTCGACTCTCATTTTCAAGAGGGTATAGTATCTGAGGTGGTTTAAAATACAAATCCGTGATCCACAATAGAAAAAGGAGAAAGTGTGGAATCCAATGAACCAGCTTGTACCTAAGTTACGGTCAGAGCGAAAAAGATACGTCCTGCACTGCACTATAGTCCTTCACTCTCACTTTCCTCATCCACAAATCTTTCATCCTCGCTCAAATTAATGGAGTAATCGTCGCTTTCTCGATCCGAATCTCTCTCGCTGCTGGTGTAAACAATAGGGAAATGTGAGCAGCCCTCCAGCTTGTGACGTCACGCTACTTCCGGTAGGGGCAAGGCTTTTTTTAATCAGCGACCAAAAGTTGCGAACTTTATCGTCGTTGTTCTCTACTAAATCCTTTCAGCAAAAATATGGCAATATCGCGAAATGATCAAGTATGACACATAGAATGGATCTGTTATCCCCGTTTAAATTTTAAAAAATTCATTTCAGTAGGCCTTTAATGCAAGCTTTAAAAAAAAAGAAGAAAAAAAGAAGTAACTAAATAGTTACTTTTCACAGTAACGCATTACTTTTTGGTGTAAGTAACTGAGTTACTTTTGAAATAAAGTAACTAGTAACTGTAACGAGTTACTGGTTTTCAGTAACTAACCCAACACTGTATATATATATATATATATATATATATATATATATATAAATATATATATATATATATATATATATATATATATATATATATATATATATATATATATATATATATATATATATATATATATATATATATATATATATATATATATATATATTATATATATATATATATATATATATATATATATATATATATATATATATTTATTTTTTTTTTTTGTATGTATTTATGTACATATGTCCGATAGGGACAATCGGTAGAACAAGAAAAAAACAGAAATATATTTATAATAATTAATATTAATTAATTAATTTAACTTTAATTAATACACAATAAATTGGCCCACTGAGAGCCAAGTTGTATATATATATATATTTATCATATATATATATATATATATATATATATATATATATTTTTTTTTTTAATTTTCTCCTTTCAATACTTAACTTCTCCATGTTTTACGCGGCAGCCAGCATGTGGCACTGTCCCGCTGGAGAAAGGTGTCGGAACGTCATCCATCCAGTGGGATGAGATGTTCCGACAAATGTGCTCAGCAGGATACAGCTGTGTTCACTTCCTCTTCTGATTTATGTGCCATGACGCTGAGCTGCAACATATGGCTGACGACACATGTTGCCAGTTGTTTACACAATAATGGCTGTGTCGACTCGTTTTCCAGCGGTGTCTGCGCTGCCATGCGAGCTGTACACTGGCTTCTCTAAAGAATATCCCCGGGAAAGTGCGTTTTAAATTGTGAAATGTGAGCCATTTGCAGGAAGCTAAGCTGTGACACACACTATTAAAATGAATGAATTAGTAGACGAGTGTGCACAAGTATCACGAGGCGGCTGGGAGAGGAGACGGCAGGATTGGAGGGACAGGAGAGAGAGGGAGAGAAAGAGATAAACCACACATTCACTTCTCACCACACACCCACAGACACCGCACACTCAGCGCTGCACCTGCTCCAGCACCGAGAGCCAAGATGGTCTCTTACTGCTGGATGACGGCTCTTCTTCTGGCGGCCATAACTGCAGGTACATTTTATTTTTAAATTACAAAAGAGTTCAAGTCAATAAGAGTTGATGAGAACAGGATACTTTGCTGAATGTGTGGCCTTTAGTAGAAGAGGTTTTGTTCTTTCCCACTCAAAACAAAAAGTGCTGACTTGACGATATAGTCACTTTTTATGTTGACCTCTCATTTCAGGCCATGTCAGCGGCAGCACTTTTTTTGAAGCTACCGAGAGGAACTGCTCTCTGTCGCCCCCGGTGAGTTTTACGTGAATCCTTGAATGCAGCATAAATATATACTGAAAGTATTTACCGTCATCTAATGTTATCTTTCATTTATTTCTTTGTTTTATTAGGTTTTTTTGGTTGCATGGAGGCTAAACCTAAATTTTACTTTTAATTACAAATAAGCTTAGAGAAATAACATAAATAAATGGTTAATTAAATATACATAAAAAAATAGCAAGAATGTTCATAAATAATATTTTGCTTCAATGCCTGATCAAAACTTATTTTCCTTTTATTCCTATTAACTATCGCATAGTTTTATTCATAGATAGTTTAATTTGAAATAATAATAATTTTTGTTTTATTAAAATTTTAACACCCGCACATTATTATAAATATATTTATGTTGTTTTATTGTTTATTTAATGGTGTATTGCACAAAGGCTAAACCAAAATTTTTCTTTTAATTCTAAAAAAAAAAAGTTCTGGGAGACAAGTAAATATATTTGTTTCATTATTAAATGAAAAAAAATTATTTAAATCAAATAAACAATTTTGATTAATAATACATATTTTTTGTTTTTAAAACATGTTTCAAGAGATGTATTTGATACAATGTCTGTTGTACACTACCTGATCAAAACTATAATATTTTACTTTTGTTCCCATTAACTTAAATCTCATAGTTTTATCGATAAGAAATTAATTTTTTTTTAAAAATTGTTTTATTTAAATTGTAATACACGCAAAAATATTATAAATAAATTTGTGTTATTTTATTGTTTATTTCATGGTGTATTGCACAAAGGCTGAACCAAAAATTAAAGTAAATATATTTGTTTCATTATTCAACACAAAAATAAAAATCAAATAAACAATTTTGATTAATAATATTTTGTTTTTAAAACATGTTTCAAAAGCTGTATTTGATACAATGTCTGTTGTACAGTGCCTGATCAAAACTATAATATTTTCCTTTTGTTCCCATTAACTTAAATCTCAGTTTTATCGATAAGAAATTAATAAAAAATAAAAAATAAAAAAAAGGTTTTATTTAAAATGTAATACATGCATATTATTATAGATATATTTATGTTATTTTATTGTTTATTTCATGGTGTATTGCACAAAGGCTGAACCAAAAATTCAAGTAAATATATTTGTTTCATTATTCAATACAAAAATAAAAATCAAATAATTAATTTTGATTAATAATATTTTGTTTTTGTTTTTAAAACATGTTTCAAAAGCTGTATTTGATACAATGTCTGTTGTACAGTGCCTGATCAAAACTATAATATTTTCCCTTTGTTCCCATTAACTTAAATCTCATAGTTTTATCAATAAGAAATTAATTTTTAAAAAAATTTAAAAATTGTTTTATTTATAATGTAATACACGCATATTATTATACATATATTTATTTTATTTTATTGTTTATTTCATGGTGTATTGCACAAAAGCTAAATCAATGTTTTTCTTTTCATTGTAAAAAAAAAAAAAAAAGTTCTGGGAGACAAGTAAATATATTTGTTTCATTATTAAATACAAAAATTAAATAAACAGATTTGATTAAAACATTTTTGTTGTTGTTTTTAACACGTTTCAAGAGCTGTATTTGATACTATGCCAGTTGTACAGTGCCTGATCAAAAGTATAATATTTTCCCTTTGTTCCCATTAACTTAAATCTCATAGTTTTATTGATAAGAATTGTATTTCATGTTTTTAATTTTAAAAAAAATTTAATCAAAATTTTAGTACATGCACGTTATTATAAATATATTTCTGTTTTTTTGTTGTTTATTTCATGGTGTGTTGCATGAAGGCTAAACTTAAATTGTTCTTTTAATTCTGCAAAAAATGTTTTATAAAATTCTGGGAGACAATTTAATATATTTGTTTCATTATTAAATAAATAACATAATAAATAAATAAATAACTTTGATGAATAATATTTTGCTTCAGTTTTTAAAAATGTTGCAAGAGCTGTAGTTGATGATGTCTGTTTTACAATGCCTGATCAAAAATATAATATTTTCTCTTTAATCCTATTGACCTAAATCTCATAGTTTTATTGACCAAAAATGTAAGTTTTTTTTTAAATACATGCAATTTATTATAAATATATATTCTGTTATTTTATTGTTTATTTCATGGCATAAAGGCTAAACCTAAACTGTTATTTTAATTAAAAAAATACAAATAACGTCCTGGGAGCCATCCATCCATCCCTCCATCCATATTCTACCGCTTATCCCAATAAAATTAAATAAAAAATAAAAAAACAATTTCAATGAATAAAATCTTGTTTTATTTTGTTAAACATGTTGCAAGAGCTGTAGGTGATACATCCATGTGTTTGAGCGCTTTAATTCCAACTTAAATCTCAGAACGATAGTTTTATTATTTTAAAGTAATAGAGTTGTTTTTTTTAAATTTTTACTAATGCTATTATAAATACTTTTCCATTATTTTGTTATCTATTTCATTGTGTATTTTTTGTCTGAATGGAGGCTAAACCTAAATTATATATAATATATACATATATAAATATGTAAATATATATATACATACATACAAATACATATATATATATATATATATATATATATATATATATATATATATATATATATATATATATATATATATATATATATATATACACGCATATACAAACTGTATACATACATATATACATATTTATACATACATATATATGTACACATAAATATATGTATACAAATATACATATATATATACAGTACATACAAAAGGGACAAGCGGTAGAAAATGGATGGATGGATTCTATTCTATTATATTCTATTCTGTTCTATAGATAGATAGATAGATAGATAGATAGATAGATAGATAGATAGATAGATAGATAGATAGATAGATAGATAGATAGATAGATAGATAGATAGATAGATAGATAGATAGATAATTACTTTATTTTTTATAAATATTGAGTTTTTTTGATAGTTACATAGCACAAAATATTTTTGGAAGGGTATAAATATTTTATTTTATTTCTATTTGGTTTAATTTTATTACAGTATGTGTGTTTTTGAAATAGTTTTCCAATGTTTTATTGTATGTTTTCATGTGTAATTTTTGGCTGCATGGCTTTTAATTCCAAAAAAAACCCCAGAAAGATAATCAATTGCATGTTGCAAAATATGTTTAAAAAATAAATAATTTTAAAAGGTAAAATGTTGCTTTTTGATATGTTGCAAGAGCTGTAGTTGATGCCTTTACCTGAGGCAAAACTAAACATTTTCCCTTTAATCGCATACATTTAAAGCTCATAACAATTGTTTTTAATAGAAATAAAAAGAAAATAAATATAATAACTTTTTTATCATTAATATTTATTTTTTTGGAGGGGGGAATTAAAAAAAAAATCAAAAATGTATCATTTTAATATATTTTTTTCTACGGTAATTGTTTCAGTGTTAAATAATTACATACATTTAAAGCTCTTAACAACTGTTTTTATTGATTAAAAAAAAAATCTAATAACTTTTTTATTTATAAATAATTTTTGGGGGGGGGTGCGGGGAATAAAAAAATATCTAAAATGAATAATTTTAATATTTTTTTTACATACATTTAAAGCTCTTAATTGTTTTTATTGATTAAAACAATATACTAACGTTTTTATTATTAATTTTTAAAAATTGGGGGGGTGCGGGGAATGAAAAAAAAAAGTAAAATTAATATTTATTCATTTTTTTCTACGGTAATTGTTTCAGCGTTGAATAATTACATATATTTAAAGCTCTTAAAAATTGTTTTTATTGATGAAAAAAAATCTAATAACTTTTTTACCATCAATATTTTTTTGGGGGGGTGCGGGGAATAAAAAAAATCCAAAATTAATAATTTTAATATTTTTTTCGACGGTATATGTTTCAGTGTTGAATAGTTACATACATTTAAAGCTCTTAATAATTGTTTTTATTGATTAACAAAACAAATCTAATAACTTATTTATTATTAATAATTGTTTGATGGGGTGCGGGGAGTAAAAAAAAATCTAAAATGAATCATTTTAATATTTTTTTTCTACGGTAATTGTTTCAGTGTTGAATAAGCATAAAAATACATTGGTTGTATGTCTGCATGGTGGCAAAACTAACTTTTTGCCACAAATGTAATATTCAGCAAGGAATATTCAGCAACTGTTGTTGTGAATGTGAAACGGTTGCAGTAAATGGACCTTCTGCACACAGTTAATGATTACAACAATGGGAGATACGAGAAGCGATGATTCAGCAGTTCCTCATCTTACTAAATCGGTCCTTCACTGCCAATGTGTGTGTGTGTGTGTGTGTGTGTGTGTGTGTGTGTGTGTGTGTGTGTGTGTGTATGTGTGTGTGTGTGGGTGTGTGTGGGTGTGTGTTCTTGTATTTGTACCCTTCTTGAGACATCACCAAGGAAAAGTAGCTTCCATATGAGGAGGTGTGAACAAGTTAGGACATAAATCATGGTCCCAATACGGAAAACCATTGCATCTATCAGAGAATGTCTCATGTGCACCCCTGGTGGTGAAATCTATCAAAATCAGGGTGGTCCCAAAAAGGAGTGATTTTTCAAATTGACTGCGTGTCGGTTTTAAAAGTGCTCCCCCTCTTGTCAACATATGAAATAACAAGTGTGTCTAAAAAATTTGAAGTGCTCCCCCTTTTGGTCAACATATGTAATCACGAGTGTGTGTAGGAAATTGAAATGCGCCCCCTTTGGCCAAAAATTTTTTTTTTCTAAATAAATAAAAATGTATAGAGACATACTGGAATAAGTTGAAGTAAATATTGAAGATTAAAAACCAATTACAAACAAAAAATAATAATAATAATAAATTAACTAAAAGCAGTCTTTTTCTCACAATGTGTCGACTTCTTTCTTATAAAATTGGGAACAATTTCTCATATTCTTTCTGCTTCTGTAATATTGCAATATTTTCTCGTAAAATTATTACTTTTTCATGTAAAATTAGTACTTTTTACTGCAAAATGGTGACATTTTTCATATAAAATTCTGACTTTTATCATAATATTGCAAATTTTTTGGTTGTTTTTGTAAAACAGTGACATTTCTTTCAAAATTATGACCTTTGTCATAATTTTGCCAAGTAAAATTCCGATTATTATTATAATATTGCCAACAATGTTCAAGTTTTCAGTAACTCTTTCTGTCTTGCCTCTGGTGAGGGCGGTCACATTTTTTTCTCCTCCCGTCTTCTCCTTGCTTGCTCTCTTTGTCTTGTCTTGTCTGAACTTTTTTTGAAGCCTCTTTCTTTGCGCTCTCCTCCAATCTAAACATCAGACATGGAATTGATTAGCTGGACTCTCGACTCAATTGACAAAATCTTTTTGACGAGGAAAAGAGGTTCTGGGGAGCCTGGCTGCCCTGATGGAACCATTGCTGCGGGGTACATGAGAGATTCCTGGGACAAATGGAGAATCATGTGCCTCTCAGTCCTTTCCATCGAGGACGTGGAAGACATCTACCTATTTGGAACCGTGATCACGGGCACCTGCTGATTGGGCTGGGCATTGCTCTGGTGTATCGTAAAATTCGTAAGACGATGGCAGCCACCCAAGGAGCCCAAAGGCTGTTCGTCGCAATGGAAGGTCTGGGCCGGGCTGTGGGATCACAGTCTGGGGCGATTTCTGAACTGAATTGCAAGATGGATCACATCATGGAGAAGCTTGCTGAAAAGGAAAAATTGGATATGAGAGCCACTCTACCAACCGAGCTACACCGCCCCAAGAGTGGCCGTGCCAGCAACCTGAGGGTTCCTGGTTCGATCCCCACCTTCTACCAATCACGTCACGTCCGTTGTGTCCTTGAGCAAGACACTTCCGCCTTGCTCCTGATGGGTCGTGGTTAGGGCCTTGCATGGCAGCTCCCGCCAAATGTGTGTGTGAATGTGTGTGTGAATGGGTGAACGTGGAAATAGTGTCAAAGCGCTTTGAGTACCTTGAAGGTAGAAAAGCGCTATACAAGTACAACCCATTGAACCCATTTACCTTTATCATAATATTGCACAAATGTTCAGTTTTTATTGTAAAATTTTGACCTGCGTTGAGTAAAATGTTGTCTTTTACCATAGCACGTTTTTCTTGTGAAATTCCAACTCATTTTTCACAACAAGCTTTTTTATATTTGCATAGTATGTATATATTATTAATGTTGTAAATACACATCTTTATATATCTAGAAAGGCTTGTCCTAAAGAGGTAGGCCTTTTTCTCAGGTCTCAAGAAAGTAACAAATACAAGAATGTGTGTGTGTGTGTGTGTGTGTGTGTGTGTGTGTGTGTGTGTGTGTGTGTGTGTGTGTGTGTGTGTGTGTGTGTGTGTTCTGGCAATGCTTACTTAATGGGGACATCGCTCTGTTTACACAGTCACCTTTAGGGGACCTCTGACGGTATAGGGACAAAAAAACAGGTCCCCTAAAGGGACACGTTTTTAAATGATAGTCAGATCCTAAGTGATTTTTAAGCTTTAAACATGTTTACTGGTTAGTTTGAGTGCGAGACATTTGCACAGCAGCCCCCTCATCGGGCTGTAGCTGGTACTGCACTCGCTGCTCTGCTCACACTTCTTCCGTGTATAGTTAATCACTTCCACCTGGTGAAACTTCCTATAAGAGGACAGCTGCAGTGCTGTATTCTGAGGATCATGTCATATTTGATTTTAACATTTATTTATTTTTTTTGAAATGGTCAAATGTGTGTGAATTATGCAAATGTTTTAAAATTTGGTCCCCATGAACCATATTAACTCCTTTTCCCCAGGGTCCCCAGTAAGAATGATTAGCACTAGGGATGTCCGATAATGGCTTTTTGCCGATATCCGATATTCCGATATTGTCCAACTCTTTAATTACCGATATCGATATCAACCAATACCGATATATACAGTCGTGGAATTAAGACATGATTATGCCTAATTTGGACAACCAGGTATGGTGAAGATAAGGTCCTTTTTTAAAAAAATAATAAAATAAAATAAGATAAATAAATCAAAAAACATTTTCTTGAATAAAAAAGAAAGTAAAACAATATAAAAACAGTTACATAGAAACTAGTAATGAATGAAAATGAGTCAAATTAACTGTTAAAGGTTAGTACTATTAGTGGACCAGCAGCACGCACAATCATGTGTGCTTACGGACTGTATCCCTTGCAGACTGTATTGATATATATTGATATATAATGTAGGAACCACAATATTAATAACAGAAAGAAACAACCCTTTTGTGTGAATGAGTGTAAATGGGGGAGGGAGGTTTTTTGGGTTGCTGCACTAATTGTAAGTGTATCTTGTGTATTTTTTGTTGATTTAATAAAAAATAAAAAATAAAATAAAATACAAACGATACCGATAATTTCCGATATTACATTTTAAAGCATTTATCGGCCGATAATATCAGCACAGTACTTCATCAATCCAGAGATTCAAAGACGTGTATGAGCTAACTGGGCAGTGGCCATTATACCAATTTTTTTGTATGCCTCCACAACCTGTAGAAAGGATGGTCCCCACAAGTGATGCTCAAAAACTTGGTCCCCATTCCAAATGATAACCAGTATGTGTGTGTGTGTGTGTGTGTGTGTGCGTGTGTGTGTGTCAGCACCTTCCCAGCACGGCAGTGAACACCAGCGTCCGCCTGCAGGAGTTACGCCAGCAGATGCACTCGTCCAACATCTCCGCCTACATCGTCCCAGGCACCGACGCCCACCTGGTACCTGGCCCGCCAATCATCATGTTAGAATGCCCTGTGTTGGATTCATTGTGTGCGTTTTGTGTGCGACGCTAAACCGTGTGTGTCTGTGTCAGAGCGAGTACATATCACCGCGAGACGCCAGGATGGCCTTCATGACCGGCTTCACTGGCTCTGCAGGTACACTCCTCCTCCTCCTTCTCCTCCTCCTCCTCCTCTGGGACTCGCCATCCCACGTCTGAGCTGCTTTAATCCTCACTTGAAGAGCCTCCCCCGCCATAGATCTAAAAAGGAAGATTTAAAGTGGATTAATCATGCCACAGCTTCGGTGGAACAGTGAGATAAAAGAAGGCCGCCCCCCTCACGTTTAGTCGATGGCCATCCCCTTCAAAACTGGACCGCGGTTTGTAATTCTTGCTGTTGGCTGACTTGTCTCCGTCCTCCTCCTGCAAGGCACCGCCGTGGTCACGCCCGGCAAAGCGGCGCTGTGGACGGACAGTCGCTACTGGGTCCAAGCCCAGAGACAGATGGACTGCAACTGGGATCTGCAAAAAGATGGTGGGCCCCTATCTATGGTTCTTTCACAGCACACTCCAATACTGTAGTGCAGTGTTTTTCAACCACAGTGCCGCGGCACACTAGTGGGCAGTGAGATACAGTCTGGTGTGCCGTGGGAGATTATCTAATTTCACCTATTTAGGTTAAAAATATTTTTTGCACACCAGTAATTATAGTCTGCAAATTATGTGTTGCTGTTGAGTGTCGGTGCTGCCTAGAGCTCGGCAGAGTAACCGTGTAATACTCTTCCATATCAGTAGGTGGCAGCCGGTAGCTAATTGTTTTGTAGATGTCGGAAACAACTGGAAGCAGTGTGCAGGTAAAAAGGTATTTAATGCTTAAAGGCCTACTGAAATTAGATTTTCTTATTTAAACGGGGATAGCAGATCCATTGTATGTTTCATACTTGATCATTTCGCGATATTGCCATATTTTTGCTGAAAAGATTTAGTAGAGAACATCGACGATAAAGTTCGCAACTTTTGGTCGCTGATAAAATAGCCTTGCCTGTACCGGAAGTAGCGTGATGTCACAGGTTGTGGAGCTCCTCACATCTGCACATTGTTTACAATCATGGCCACCAGCAGCGAGAGCGATTCGGACCGAGAAAGCGACGATTACCCCATTAATTTGAGCGAGGATGAAAGATTCGTGGATGAGGAAAGTGAGAGTGAAGGACTAGAGGGCAGTGGAAGCGATTCAGATAGGGAAGATGCTGTGAGAGGCGGGTGGGACCTGACATTCAGCTGGGAATGACTAAAACAGTAAATAAACACAAGACATATATATACTCTATTAGCCACAACACAACCAGGCTTATATTTAATATGCCACAAATTAATCCCGATTATCAAACACCTCCCGTCTCCCGTCCATATAACCCACCAATACAACTCAAACACCCGCACAACACACTCAATCCCACAGCCCAAAGTACCGTTCACCTCCGCAAAGTTCATACAGCACATATATTTCCCCAAAGTTACGTACGTGACATGCACATAGCGGCACGCACGGACGGGCAAGCGATCAAATGTTTGGAAGCCGCAGCTGCGTACTCACGGTAGCGCGTATCCAACTCAAAGTCCTCCTGGTAAGAGTCTCTGTTGTCCCAGTTCCCCACAGGCCAATGGTAAAGCTTGACTGTCATCGTTCGGGAATGTAAACAATGAAATACCGGCTACGACGTAGCCGCTACGTGTTTGTGTTGCTGCAGCCGGCCGCTAATACACCGCTTCCCACCTACAGCTTTCTTCTTTGCTATCTCCATTGTTCATTAAACACATTGCAAAAGATTCACTAACACAGATGTCCAGAATACTGTGGAATTTTGCGATGAAAACAGACGACTTAATAGCTGGCCACAATGCTGTCCCAAAATGTCCACTACAATCCGTGACGTCACGCGCAAACGTCATCATACCGAGACGTTTCCAGCAGGATATTTCGCGGGAAATTTAAAATTGCACTTTACTAATCTAACCCGGCCGTATTGGCATGTGTTGCAATGTTAAGATTTCATCATTGATATATAAACTATCAGCCTGCGTGGTCGGTAGTAGTGGGTTTCAGTAGGCCTTTAAACCAAAAATAAACAAAAGGTGAGTGCCCCTAAGAAAAGGCATTGAAGCTTAGGGAAGGCTATGCAGAACGAAACTAAAACTGAACTGGCTACAAAGTAAACAAAAACAGAATGCTGGACGACAGCAAAAACTTACAGCGTGTGGAGCAGACTGTGTCCACAAAGTACATTTGTACATGACATGACAATCAACACCAAAATAGGAGCGCAAGACAAGAACTAAAACACTATACGCAGGAAAACACCGAAAAACTCCAAATAAGTCACGGCAGGATGTGACAGGTCGTGACAGTACACCTACTTTGAGACAAGTGCTATAGTGATGCATGGTTGGTTATGGTTATGGTTTGAATTCATATCCGACAATTGCGACGACAACTTTTTACTGTCAACTGAGTTTAGTTTTTTAACGATTTCTGCTGGTGGTGTGCCTCCGGATTTTTTCAACGCAAAAAATGTGCCTCGGTTCAAAAAAAGGTTGAAAAACACTGCTGTAGTGCAGGGCATCATGAGTTTAAAAAGGAACCAGATTCGTTTTGAAAAATCTGTTATTCTGATTGCTACAAATGTGCCGCAATCTTGTGGATAGCGCCGCGCAAATCACGTTGACGACTAAGTGACGGTAGCACAGCATTCACTTATATGACCCAATATAAACAACCTTCCCTAGTCATAGCGCAAAAACAAAACAAAAAAGTCAACATGCATGGTCCCACATGACACAACCTGCGCATTGAACTTTGTTGATATTATTTAAAAAAACTGTCCAAGCACCATAAAACATTTAAAATGACACCCATTTAAATCCATTACAAAGCATGATGGGAAAAAACGCAAAATACTCTCTCCACATTTATCTATGTTTGGTGCAATTTAGCTGCCTGGTATTTCCGATACATTACAAAACTTTAAGAAGGTTGTCATGGAAGTAAACAAGGTAGAAGTCGAGCTTTCACATACTCTTAATATCCAATTATATTAATAATTAATTACACAGTATATTCATTATACTAGAATATATATATATATATATATATATATATATATATATATATATATATATATATATATATATATATATATATATATATATATATATATATATATATATATATATATATATATATATATATATATATATATATATATATATATATATATATATATATGTATATATGTATCCATCATATTAAAATAACATGTACATAAATAAATGTATAGGCATGTATATATATTTATGTATTAGTGTTGTCCTGATACCAATATTTTGGTACCGGTACCAGTACCAAAATTATTTCGATACTTTTTGGTACTTTTCGGTATTTTCCTAAATAAAGGGGATCACAAAATATTGCATTATTAAGTTAAAAGTTAAAGTTAGAGTACCAATGATTGTCACACACACACTACGTGTGGTGAAATTTGTCTTCTGCATTTGACCCATCCCCTTGATCACCCCCTGGGAGGTGAGGGGAGCAGTGGGCAGCAGCGTAGCCGCGCCCGGGAATCATTTTTGGTGATTTAACCCCCAATTCCAACCTTTGATGCTGAGTGCCAAGCAGGGAGGTAATGGGTCCCATTTTTATAGTCTTTGGTATGACCCGGCCGGGGTTTGAACTCACAACCTACCCATCTCAGGGCGGACACTCTAACCACTAGGCCACTTAACAAACAATCTTACGGTACATTAAACATATGTTTCTTATTGCAAGTTTGTCCTTAAATAAAATAGTGAACATACAAGACAATTTGTCTTTTAGTAGTAAGTAAACAAACAAATGCTCCTAATTTAGTCTGCTGACATATGCAGTAACATATTGTGTCATGTATCATTCTATTATTTTGTCAAAATTAATAAGGACAAGTGGTAGAAAATGAATTATTAATCTACTTGTTCATTTACTGTTAATATCTGCTTACTCTCTCTTTTAACATGTTCTATCTACACTTCTGTTAAAATGTAATAATCACTTATTCTTCTGTGGTTTGGATACTTTACATTAGTTTTGGATGATACCACAAATTTGGGTATCAATCCGATACCAAGTAGTTACAGGATCATACATTGGTCATATTCAAAGTCCTCATGTGTCCAGGGACATATTTTCTGACTTTATATACATAATATACCGTATTTTTCGGACTATAAGTCGCAGTTTTTTTCATAGTTTGGCCGGGGGTGCGACTTATACTCAGTAGCGACTTATGTGTGGAATTATTAACACATTACCATAAAATATCAAATAATATTATTTAGCTCATTCACGTAAGAGACTAGACGTATAAGATTTCATGTGTTTTAGCGATCAGGAGTGACAGATTGTTTGGTAAACGTATAGCATGTATGTTATATATTATAGTTATTTGAATGACTCTTACCATAATATGTTACGTTAACATACCAGGCACGTTCTCAGTTGGTTATTTATGCCTCATATAACGTACACTTATTCAGCCTGTTGTTCACTATTCTTTATTTATTTGAAATTGCCTTTCAAATGTCTATTCCTGGTGTTGGCTTTTATCAAATAAATTTCCCCAAAAAATGCGACTTATACTCCAGTGCGACTTATATATGTTTTTTTCCTTCTTTATTATGCATTTTCGGCCGGTGCGACTTATACTCCGGAGCGACTTATAGTCCGAAAAATACGGTAAACATTTTTTAAACGAAAGAAGATGTCATCATCATCATTTCAAAATGATTCAAAATCCATAATTTCAAGCAAAATTCTTCTGACTTTAAGGAAATATTGTTAACCTTACTTTTTTTTTCGGTTTGATGTTCTTAGTACTTTTCTTTAGCAGGAAAAACTAAAAGTTTTAATAACTCTACATGATCACATACCGTGAATTGCAATTGTCACCATTGGAAATTAATTGTTTAAAATCAGTGGTTCTCAAACCCTTTTCACCGAGTACCACCTCAGTAAAAAAAAAAAAAAATACAGTAGTGTAGTAGGCCTACGTAGTCATTAAAAACAAGCCAGAGGTTTTATTTGACGAGAATATTGAATATTCTTGGCTACTGTAACATTACACACAGTTTGAACAGTAACACTGTGTTTAAATAAAGGTATCAGTAATAATAATGTGTTATTTGACTGTATTAATGTCTATTATTTTCATTGTTCCACAGTGTCCATAAGCAGCATAGCAGAGTGGCTAATCTCGGAGATACCGCATGGAGGTCTGATTGGCTTCGATCCCTTCCTCTTCTCCCATCAGTAAGTCTCTACCCGCGCCCCCGTCAGTCCGCATTATCCCCACCGCAGCCCTGATAGACTGAGAATATATCGACGGAGGCGGCGGACGCCGACGCCGACGCCGCCAGACGGCTCCCTTCTGATTGATTGACCCGGGCGCGTGTAATCATCTGCAACTTCCTCCATTAGAAACGCAGGAAGACTACAGCACGAGTCTGGAGTCAGGCAATCGAAGTCTCAAGTCGATGCCTGGCAACCTGGTGGACCGAGTGTGGAAGGAGGAGAGACCTCCCATCCCTCCTGACAGCCTCATCCGCCTGCCGGACAGAGTCATACGTAGGTTTTTCTCTTTGATTAATAATAGTAATAATCTCTTACCCTTATCTGGCTACTTAAACAGGGGCCAATAAAGCCATAAAATACAGGTTAATGTTTTTTTATGACTGGGAGACCCAATGCTAGCTTTAGGGACGAGACAAGGTTGTCTTGTTCCTGTAAACACAGGCACAGCATCATAAATCTACTGGTTAGTGCTTGTGAATAAATGAAGGACATATCAACACATATTTGACGTAACATGATTGTTATAAATGATAAATGGGTTATACTTGTATAGCGCTTTTCTACCTTCGAGGTACTCAAAGCGCTTTGACAGTATTTCCACATTTACCCATTCACACACTGATGGCGGGAGCTGCCATGCAAGGCGCTAACCAGCAGCCATCAGAGGCAAAGGGTGAGGTGTTTTGCCCAAGGACACAACGGACGTGACTAGGAAGGTAGAAGGTGGGAATTGAACCCCAGTAACCAGCAACACTCCGATTGCTGGCACAGCCACTCTACCAACTTCGCCACGCCGTTGCCCCCTTAGAGGATAGGGCATTGCTGAGATATGAATGCATTAGTTCATTTACAGGTAATAAGATAAGATAAGCATAATGGGCCCCATTCAGCAATAAGTTCCTAACTTTTCCTCATATTTTTCTTCCAAAGTGATTTCCTAAGAGGAGTCCATTCAAATTCATGACGTGTTCTTAAACGGCCAAATTGTTCCCACCTGCTTTTCTTAAGTTGCTGAATGCCAAATGGTTAGCGCGTTTGTGTCTATCATAATTTGCATATAAACACGGCCTTATTTCCCCAATATGCATATGTAAACGCCCTTAATTCCGTAATTTGCATAGGTAAACGCCCTTAATTCCCCATATAAGGGCACAGCCGAACATCAAACACACGGAGAAAACACAAACAGATTACAGAAGAGAAATTCGTATTATCCCGCGGGGCAAATACATAATGTCAAAACGTAAGTTTAAGAAAGGGGGGACTGCTGTGGTAGCCTGAAGCGTTCAAATAAATATTCGTCACTTCGGGCAAATAGGTCTACATGGTCGTGAAATATGCGCACCTCCCCAGGGCACGATCTGCGGCATCTTGTAGTAGCAGCAAAAGCATTGCCATTGTGTGAGTTGAGTTACTACAGGGTGTGAGAGGCCTGTTGGTCTTTTAAAGAGTCACCAATCACTAAATCAACGCCCCGGTAATTGATGATCGTGTGTGTGTGTGTGTGTGCGTGCGTGTGTGTGTGTGTGTGTGTGTGTGTGTGTATTTGAAATGTCTATATATTGCTCATGTTGCTATATGTCTGTCTGATCTATATCTATCTATCTATCTATCTATGGTATTAATTTAACATTAGACAATAGAAGTAAGGGAACTTGTCACACTTAAGAACAAATAGGCCACCCTTAGGGTGTTCTGGAGCACTTGTAGATTTTGTTCTTACCTACGAACAAATCCCAGCTAAGAAAACATTGGTGAATACAAAAATCTCCTTAAAAACTTCGTAAGTTGGCCTAAGAACAAAATTTGTTCTTAAGAACGGTTGCTGAATGGGGAGATATGTCTTTGTGTGGACACATCTCAACAATGGGGACTCTGATTTAGGTGCATTGCGGTGTGTACCCACCAGGTGACGCTGTTTTGCTTTCCTTTCTAATACATAGGCCATTCTAAAACCTTAATTCTAGCCTGATTTCGCCATTATTTTACCACTGTTGACATGTGTTTGGGGTCATTGTCCGGTTGGAACACCCAACGGCGCCCAAGACCCAACCTAATAGCAAAATTGTTGTTTCATCTGACATCACATGGACAAAGATAAGACCATCTGGAGGAAAGTTATGTGGTCAGATGAAACAAAAATGTAGCTGTTTGGCCACAATACCCAGCAATGTGTTTGGAAGAGAATTGATTGATTGAGACTTTTATTAGTAGGTTGCACAGTGAAGTACATATTCCGTACAATTGACCACTAAATGGTAACACCCGAATAAGTTTTTCAACTTGTTTAAGTCGGGGTCCACTTAAATTGATTCATGATACAGATATATACTATCATATATACTATTATCATAATACAGTCATCACACAAGATAATCACATTGAATTATTTACATTATTTACAATCAGGGGTGTGGAGGGGGGGGGGGGTAGGGGGGGGGGGTATGGACATCAAGTAGTGGACATAGAGAGAGAGAGATCAGAAGGCATAAGAAAAAGAAAAAGTATCTGCATTTGATTGTTTACATTTGATTATTAGCAATCCGGGGAGGGTGTTAGTTTAGGGTTGTAGCTGCCTGGAGGTGAACTTTTATTGCGGTTTTGAAGGAGGATAGAGATGCCCTTTCTTTTATACCTGTTGGGAGCGCATTCCACTTTGATGTGGCATAGAAAGAGAATGAGTTAAGACCTTTGTTAGTTCGGAATCTGGGTTCAACGTGGTTAGTGGAGCTCCCTCTGGTGTTGTAGTTATGGCGGTCATTTACGTTAAGGAAGTAGTTTGACATGTACTTCGGTATCAGGGAGGTGTAGCGGATTTTATAGACTAGAAAAGGTGAGACCTTTAATCCCAAGACCATCATTCCTACTATCAAGCATGGTGGTGGTAGTATTATGCTCTGGGCCTGTTTTGCTGCCAATAGAACTGGTGCTTTACAGAGAGTAAATGGGACAATGAAAAAGGAGGATTACCTCCAAATTCTTCAGGACAACCTAAAATCATCAGTCCGGAGGTTGGGTCTTGGGCGCAGTTGGGTGTTCCAACAGGACAATGACCCCAAACACACGTCAAAAGTGGTAAAGGAATGGCTCAATCAGGCTAGAATTAAGGTTTTAAAATGGCATTCCCAAAGTCCTGACTTAAACGTGTGGACAATGCTGAAGAAACAAGTCCCTGTCAGAAGACCAACAAATTTAGCTGAACTGCACCAATTTTGTCAAGAGGAGTGGTCAAAAATTCAACCAGAAGCTTGTGGTTGGCTACCAAAAGCGCCTTATTGCAGTGAAACTTGCCAAAGGACATGTAACCAAATTTTAAGGTTACATGGTTGACCTTAATGGTTGTTTTTAAAGGGCTTTATAAATAAAGTTGGTATGGTATGGTATGGTATTTGTGGGAGTATGATAATATGTCACACAATATGTCTTGTAGAGTTTTTTTCAGTACTTTTTGGTCGTTGACACGGTCGGTAGGAAAAAAAAAGAAGCACTGCTGGTAATAAAAGGACACCTGCAGTGAGCAAACTTGTCCAAAAGATGGCGTCATAGCACAGACCATAAAACACCCTCTCAGTGTCTTTGCTTGGGTTTTTTATAAAATCGCTTCGTCTTATAAGTCGGCGCGTTCAAAATGCAGGGAAAAAGTATATAGTCCGGAATTTACGATAGTTCAAATACTCTGCTGAGCGACAAATTATGTTTTGTTTTTGTGTGTTTCAACAGAAAATGTCGGACACATTGTTGGTTATTGCATGCTGTGTCCACAGAAAGGTCCTGGCAGATGAAAGTGGAGCAAATCCGCCATCAGATGAAGGAGAATCCCTATGAGCCAACTGCACTTCTGCTGTCAGCGCTGGATGAAACGGCCTGTAAGTGACTTTGCAGGTCTACTTGACTTTGTTGACTTAAACCTCTCAGCATGTTTAGTGGTGCAGGATGACTTAACCTCCTGTGTGTCATGTATCAGGGCTGTTTAATATGCGCGGCAACGACATCCCGTACAACCCTTTCTTCTACTCCTACACACTGCTGACCCTGGACGAGATCAGGTAGTCTCTCCCCGTCGTTATCCAAGTCATTTGGTACGCCGCTAACACCTTTAATCACCGCCCGTGCATCAGGCTGTTTGTACACACGGACAGACTGTCAGAGGAGATGAGCGTGTACCTGAACGCCTCGTGCAGCGGGTCGCTCTGCGTCCAGCTCAAGAGCTACGACTCCGTCCTGGATGACCTGAAGAAGTACGTGAGCCAGCCGGGGGTCAAAGTGTGGATCGGCACCGAGTACACAAACTACGCTCTTTATGAGGTCATCAAACCTGAGGTACTGTATGTGTTTTTTACAGTTTACGTGTTGTAAATCAGGGGTGTCCAAACTTTTTGACATGGGGTCCCGCATTTGGCTAAAAAAAAAATGTGGCCGGGGGCCGAAAGCCGATAGCATGTATGTATGTATGCATACATATATATATATATATATATATATATATATATATATATATATATATATATATATATATATATATATATATATATATATATATATATATATATATATATATATATATATATATACCCCGCCTTACGCCCAAATACAGCTGAGATAGACTCCAACACCCCCACGTGACCCCAAAAAGGGACAAACGGTATAAAATGTATATATATATATATATATATATATATATATATATATATATATATATATATATATATATATGCATACACACACATATATATATGTATATATATATATATATACATATATATATATATATATATATATATATATATATATATATATATATATGCATACACACACATATATATATATGTATATATACATATATGTATATATATGTATATGCATGTATATATATATATATATATATGCATACACACACATATATATATGTATATATATGTGTATATATATATATATATATATATATATATATATATATATATATATATATATATATATATATATATATATATATATATATATGCATACACACACATATATATATATATACATATATGTATATATATGTATATGCATGTATATATATGCATGTGTGTATGTGTATATATGTATATATACATATATATACATACATATATGTAAATATGTATATATATACATACACATATGTATATATATGTATATATGTACATATATATGTACATATATGTCTGTGTGTATATATATACAGTATATATATACATAGATGTATGTATTTATGTATATGTATACATACATATATGTATATATACATATATATGTATATATATACATATATGTATATACATGTATACATACATATATGTGTATATATACATAAACATATATGTAAAAATATACATATTTACATATATATATATATATATATATATATATACATATATGTACATATATACATATATGTATGTATACATATATGTATATATACATATATGTATGTATACATATATATATATACATACATACATACATACATACATACATACATACATACATACATACATACATATATATATATATATATACATACATACATACATACATACATACATACATACATACATACATATATATATATATATATACATACATACATACATACATACATACATACATACATACATACATACATAATATATATATATATATATATATATATATATATATATATGTATATATATATATATATATATATATATATATATATATATATACACATACATATGTGTGTGTGTGTGTGTGTGCAAATTAATATAAAGGATATATAATGAATAATTAATACAACTGGATATTAGGAGTATGAAAGTTCGACTTTTACCTTGTTTAATTCCGTGATATAAGATAAGTTTTGTAGTCAATCAGAAATATCATACAGCTAAAATGCTTCAAACAAGGATAAGTGTTTTGCAATTTTCCCATCGTGCATTGCAATTGATTTAAATGGGTGTAATTTTTAGGGGCCATGACAAGGGAAGGTTGTTTGGATATGGTCATATAAGTAAATTATGCGCTATAGGGGCACTTTAACCCAGAATTCATGGTCATTGACTTGACTTACTAACGCTGTCCGCAAGAAGGCAAATTTGCAGCAATCAAATTGTCGGATATGTATAATTAATTTGGAAAACACCCGGGCCAGATTCCTTTTTAAACTCATTCCGTCTCGCGGGTCGAACTGAAGATGCCGTAGTTTGGACACCCTTGCTCTAAATGGCCGTAGGCAACCTCCCAGTGAAGATAGCAGTGGTCAGCCTCCGTCAGCTTTATCTCCATGTGCATGTGCTTTAAAAAGTATCTCAACTGTTGTTTACAATCAACTCATCAGGAGAAACTAATGAGCAGCTCCTATTCTCCCGTGTTGACCACCAAAGCGGTGAAAGATGAGACGGAGCAGCGCATCTTAAGGGACGCTCACGTACGTTGCGTGTTGTCAACGCCACACGCGAGTTGTGTAGCTGCCGGCCTGGATGAGACTGTGCGTTTGTCCAGGTGAGAGATGCGGTGGCTGTCATCCAGCTGCTCATGTGGTTGGAGAAGGCGGTGCCAACAGGGAAGGAGACGGAGCTGAGCGCCTCCGCCTACGTCAATCATTGTCGCAGGTGCGCCTGCCCGTCTAGTTGTAGTCGGGTGAGTAGAACCATAAAAACCTTCGTGATTTTAAGAAGAGATGTTTTGTTGCAGCAAACAGAAAGATAACAGAGGTCCAAGCTTTGAAACAATCTCTGCAAGTGGACCCAATGCTGCACTGGCACATTACAGGTACGGTACCGTATTCTCCGGACTATAAGGCGCACTTCAAATCCTTTTTTTTCCCCTCAAAACTCGACAGTGCGCCTAATGTAAGGAATAAGTTTGGTTGAGCTTACCCACCTCGAAGCAATTTTATTTGCTGCATGGTGTAATGATAAGTGTGACCAGTAGATGGCAGTCAAACATAAGCGATAAGTGTAGGCTGCCCCGTTTGATGTGCTTCAACATACAAGTATTATTATGGTGTGTGTATAAGGTAAGACATATTATCTGGCGTTTTGTTTCGCAATATTATGCAAAAGCAACTTTGCTTACCTTCTGGTACCTGCTGATCTGTATTTGGGATCTGCATAAATCCTGAAAAATTGCGCCGTCTTTTTCTCTATCTTCTCGTTATGGGACATTCATCTTCCGCTGTTGCCATTTTTAATATAAAGTAGTGTAAAGTTATTACTTAGTAAACTCAGTAAACTCGCCATGAAAGCGCTAAAACATACCGGCGTAGTGAGTTTACATTATTCACCCGAGGAACTTTAGTTATTGGAGTTCCGGTCGGGCGGTTTTTCACGGGACACATTTCCGGTGTTGTTGTTTCCGGATGAGGAGATGTTGCTCCGTTATTGATCTAAGTAAAGTCTGAATGTCATTTAAACAGTTATCTCCATCTTTTGACACGTAAATAAGACCGCCCACAAAACGACACATCCAGAAAGTGGCTCGAAGATGATCTGTAAAACATAATTTATGCAACATTTTGACCAAATAACCACCATTAAATATTATGTAGACCACAAGATAGTGTTTTCAATATAGAAAAAAATTATAATAATATGACTCCTTTAATGTACCCTATAATCCGGTGCGCTTTATATACAAAAAAAGATAAAAAATAGACCATTCATCGGCAGTGCGACTTATAATCCAGTGCGCCCTATGGTCCAGAAAATACGGTAAATGTAGCCCACTATTTCTAAGTACCTAATTTTTGTGTTTGAACATTTTTTTAAATGTTCAAACACTATACATCATTCAAAATGACACCCATTTAAATCCACTACAATGCATGATAGGTAAAAAAAAAAAAAATCCCTCTTTCCACATCAAAGTTTAGCGCATTTTAGCTGCTTGATATTTCTGATTGATTACAAAACTTTAAGGAGAATGTGACAAAAGTAAACAAGGCAGAAGTCAAACTTGCACATACTCTTAATATTCAATTATATTAACCATATATCATTATAGTAATGTGTGTGTGTGTGTGTGTGTGTGTGTGTGTGTGTGTGTGTGTGTGTGTGTGTGTGTGTGTGTGTGTGTGTGTGTGTGTGTGTGTGTGTGTGTGTGTGTGTGAGTGTAAATACATAAACAAAAAATTAAATAAACAATTATTTAATTAATTAAAAAAATAAAATAAAAACAGTTATTGTGTCTAATATGCAGTTTAAAAAAAACACATGTATCTCCTAAAATATGTATTTAAATTGTAACGTATCTTTATTCGTAATCTTATCATTTTCATCTTAATTCATTTCAATTAGAATTTTTAATCTGTGTATTTACAAAATTATATATAGTTAAATTAGTACTTCTCTAACAGTGTTAAACTAAATATTAGCCCTTAAAAATATGTAGAGTAAAATTGTAATGATGAATTTAAACATGTGTATTTTAATAATATTTTACAATGTTTTTATTTTTCCAATTGTATGACTTTTTTACTTTTACTTAGTACTTTTCTTTACTTTTTTATTAATTCATTAACTGCATATTTAAAAACTAAATAATTTGTTCATTTATACATATAAAATAAGTAGGGATGTCCGATTATATCGGACTGCTGATATTATCGGCCGATAAATGCTTTAAAATGTCATATCAGAAATTATCGGTATCGGCTTCAAAATTATCAGTATCGGTTTCAAAAAGTAAAATGTATGTTTTTTCAAAACGCCTCTGTGTACACGGACGTAGGGAGAAGTACAGAGCGCCAATAAACCTTTGCATGCCGGCCCAGTCACATAATATCTACAGCTTTTCACACACACACACAAGTGAATGCAAGTCATACTTGGTCAACAGCCATACAGGTCACACTGAGGGTAGCCGTATAAACAACTTTAACACTGTTACAAATATGCGCCACACTGTGAACCCACACCATAACAAGAATGACAAACACATTTCGGGAGAACATCCGCACCGTAACACAACATAAACACAACAGAACAAATACCCAGAACCCCTTGCAGCACTAACTCTTCCGGGACGCTACAATATACACCCCACCCCGCCCACCTCAACCTCCTCATGCTCTCTCAGGGAGAGCATGTCCCAAATTCCAAGCTGCTGTTTTGAGGCATGTTAAAAAAAATAATGCACTTTGTGACTTCAATAATAAATATGGCAGTGCCATGTTGGCATTTTTTTCCCATAACTTGAGTTGATTTATTTTGGAAAAACCTGGTTACATTGTTTAATGCATCCAGCGGGGCATCACAACAAAAATTAGGCATAATAATGTGTTAATTCCACGACTGTATATATCGGTATCTGTTGATATCGGAATGGGTCATTAAGAGTTGGACAATATCGGAAATCGGCAAAAAAGCCGTTATCGGACATCTCTAAAAATAAGTGTTTTTATGATCATTTACGGTACTTTTGATTGTGTTGATTCAACTAATGGTCATTTTTAATCCGTTTTTTTTAATTTTATTTTGTATTCCTGGGTATAAATGGAGATTGTGGGTTTGTTTAATATTCACAAGAAAGTCAATTAATTAAATTGAAATACTGTACTACTAGATTTGTATTTTTTATTATATATGTGTAAAATAATAGCACTTGTTTGTGAGTCCAATAGGAATAAAAGACATTGTGCAGTAAAAGAGTAGTAAGATATATACTGTACTGGACGAGATGACGTCATATCATCTGTTTCTTCACGCTGCAGCCCCACAGGGGAAACAAACAGGAAGCTGACAGCAGATGAGATGTACCTGGTGGACTCTGGTGGTCAATATCTGTGAGTCACAACACACTGAGGCCCTCCATAATCTCCTAAAAGTAGATCCATGTCATCACTTGTCTGCACACCTCCAGAGACGGCACCACTGACGTCACCAGGACGGTCCACTGGGGCACGCCCACTGCTATGCAAAAGGTAAACACATCAAGAACACCATTTTTAACACGTTTTTAACATCCAGACTACAATGTTTTTACCAGGAAGCCTTCACTCGGGTGCTTATGGGGAATATTGAAATATCAAGAACCATATTTCCTGCGGGAACCAGAGGTATGGCTGCCTGTAGTATCTCGTCGACCACCAGAGGGCGCTGTTGGTGCGCCGTGTGTCCGCCAGGCTTGTTTACAAAATCTGTTCCCAGGTGTTAATATGGAGATGCTGGGCCGCAGAGCATTGTGGGAAGTGGGCCTCAACTACGGCCACGGGACGGGGCACGGTGTCGGGAATTATTTCGGAGTTCATGAGTGTAGGGCCCCCTTTTTTCTTTTATTTCATGTCATATAGTATGCCAAGGCACTAAAATTAATTTATTGAGTGTAATATTTTATTTTCCAGGGCCAGTTGGTTTCCAGGGCAACAACATTCCCTTTAGAGAAGGCATGTTTACATCTATAGGTGAGACTTTATTGATGTATCTGTTTATTTTCAGATCATGTGTGCATTAAGGGCCACATTGCAGTTCTGGCTTGTAACAGCCAATAATATATGAATTTGCTTTTGCATTTTATTTTATTTTTACACACACTGTAAAAAACTGACCACTCAGTCACCAGAATTTTACTGTAAAATATACAAGTTTTTTTTTTGTTGTTGTTTTTTTTTTATAACATATTACTGGAAAAGGAGAAACAGTACCACTGTTTTTTTACTTCAAAAACTGTCAGCTTACTCATCAGAATATTTTTGTAAAATTAATGGTGGTTTTTACAATAATACTGTAAATGGAAAAACAGTACCATTGTTTTTTTTTGTTTTTTTTTGTGTTTTACAACATATTACCGGAAAAGGAGAAACAGTACAATTGTTTTGTTTGTGTTTTTGTTTATTTTTTAACAACATATCACCAGAAATGGAGAAACAGTACCACTGTTGTTTTACTTCAAAAACGGTCAGCTTACTCACCATAATTGTTTGTAAAATTTATGGTGGTTTTTACAACAATACTGTAAATGGAAAAACAGTACCATTGTTTTTTTTTGGGTTTTTTTTGTGTTTTACAACATATTACCGGAAAAGGAGAAACAGTACAATTGTTTTGTTTGTGTTTTTGTTTATTTTTTAACAACATATCACCAGAAATGGAGAAACAGTACCACTGTTGTTTTACTTCAAAAACGGTCAGCTTACTCACCATAATTGTTTGTAAAATTTATGGTGGTTTTTACAACACATTACTGTAAATGGAAAAACAGTACCATTGTTTTTTAAAGAACTAAAACATTTAGTCATAGAAAATAAGTTACTTTATTGATATTATGTGATTTAAAGGAATTAAAATATCTGATGGCAACCCTTGTTGACAGAACCTGGTTATTACAAGGAGAATGACTTTGGCATCCGCATTGAAGACGTTGCCGTGGTAGTGCCCGCCCGTACCAAGGTGATTGATCGTTGAGTCATTTCTTATTGATGATGCTGCGCTTGCTAATGCGTCTGCTCACAGCTGCTGTCTCTTCTTCCTACAGTACGGCCATGACTATTTGACCTTTGACACCGTGTCCTTGGTGCCTTATGACAGGAAGTTGATTGACACCTCTCTTCTAAGCTCAGTCCAGGTAATTAGTCTTGAATGATCATATCTGATTTGAAAAAATGCATACGGTTAATCGTGTTTTTTTAATCTCTTTTGCCGCTAAAGTCACACTTTTATTTCCTCTAAAGATTCCATCAGTGCTGGCTTCCTCTTAAAGCTTTTTTTTGAGCTTCTCTTATATTCATTTGAAAATATATTCTTTAAAGCAGAGTTTCTTAACCTTCTTGACCTCAGGGCCCAACTTTTCCAAAACAGAGGAGTATAGCAACACTAGTAATGTTACTCTTAATTTCAATCTTATTCAATAATTGCAGTTGTATAATAAATAAA
>NC_084758.1:18262034-18274534 GCF_033978785.1 Entelurus aequoreus
ATTGAAAATGTGTGGCGCATTATGAAGCCTAAAATACCACAACGGAGACCCCCGGACTGTTGAACAACTTAAGCTGTACATCAAGCAAGAATGGGAAAAATTCCACCTGAGAAGCTTCAAAAATGTGTCTCCTCAGTTCCCAAACGTTTACTGAGTGTTGTTAAAAGGAAAGGCCATGTAACACAGTGGTGAACATGCCCTTTCCCAACTACTTTGGCACGTGTTGCAGCCATGAAATTCTAAGTTCATTATTATTTGCAAAAAAAAATAAAGTTTATGAGTTTGAACATGAAATATCTTGTCTTTGTAGTGCGTTCAACTGAATATGGCTTGAAAAGGATTTGCAAATCATTGTATTCCGTTTATATTTACATCTAACACGATTTCCCAACTCATATGGAAACGGGGTTTGTATTACCCATTGGATTATTGTGCAGGTGTACCTAATGTTGTGGTGTGTTTTTGTAGTTGTGCAAAAGTGTGAGCGCAATCTTCACAGGAAGCTAAACTAGGCCATCTTCCGTTTCAGGTGGTTATGATGCCATGCCCAAACATAACAAGTTCAACTTGTATGCTGCACTTCCGCTTTCTGCCGTTACTACTCATTTCCTTCACAATTCATCACATTTGTGTGTTCTATACTGACTTTCTACGGAAACGTTGTCCACCAGATGATAAATTCCACTACAACCTCTTAAATCTATTCAAAAATGCCCGTCAATTTCTGCACTTGCAAGGAAACAATAGAGATAAATAACATGTTTTTGATACCCATAACCATACAATATGACTCTTTTTAAATCAATCAATCAATCAATGTTTATTTATATAGCCCTAAATCACAAGTGTCTCAAAGGGCTGCACAAGCCACAACGACAGCGCCCACATAAGGGCAAGGAAAAACTCACAACCCAGTGGGACGTCGATGAGAATGACTATGAGAAACCTTTGAGAGGACCGCATATGTGGGATCGAGTTTGTTAAGTAGTGTTGTCCCGATATCAATACTTTGGTACATACTGGTACCAAAATGTATTTGGATACTTTTCGGTACTTTTCGATACTTTTCTAAATAAAGGGCACCACAAAAAAATTGCATTATTGGCGTTATTTTAACCAAAAATCCTAGGGTACATTAAATATATGTTTCTTATTGCAAGTTTGTCCTTAAATAAAATAGTGAACACACAAGACAACTTGTCTTTTAGTAGTAAGTAAACAAACAAAGGCTCCTAATTTAGTCTGCTGACATATGCAGTAACATATTGTGTCATATATCATTCTTTTTATTTTGTCAACATTATTAAGGACAAGCGGTAGAAAATGAATTATTAATCTACTTGTTCATTTACTGTTAATATCTGCTTACTTTCTTTTTTAACATGTTCTATCTACACTTCTGTTAAAATGTAATGATCACTTATTCTTCTGTTGTTTGGATACTTTACATTAGTTTTGGATGATACGATGAATTTAGGTATCAATCTGATACCAAGTAATTACAGGATCATACATTGGTCATATTCAAAGTCCTCATGTGTCCAGGGACATATTTCCTGACTTTATAAACATAATATGAATTTTTTTTTAAACGAAAGAAGATTTTGTGACTGGTACTTTTTAGAGGTGGTATAGTACCGAATATGATTCATTAGTATCGCGGTACTATACTAATACCGGTATACCGTACAACTAGGGATGTCCGATAACGGCTTTTTGCCGATATCCGATATTCCGATATTGTCCAACTCTTAATTACCGATACTGATATAAACCGATACCGATATCAACCGATGCCGATATATACAGTCATGGAATTAACACATTATTATGCCTAATTTGGACAACAAGGTATGGTGAGGATAAGGTCCTTTTTTTAAAAAAATTATAAAATAAAATAATATAAATAAATTAAAAACATTTTCTTGAATAAAAAAAGAAAGTAAAAAAATATAAAAACAGTTACATAGAAACTAGTAATTAATGAAAATGAGTAAAATTAACTGTTAAAATACTACATTCTAAATTATGAGAGCTCTTTAGACAATAAATAAGTCAGAAAATTCAACATATACGGTATTGACATGGCAGCATCTCATATTAATGTAGTATTGAAATGTACAATTATTTTTAAGCTTAAAAACGCTTAATTTAGGCCAAAAATATACTTTTTAAAGTCGCAAACTTTCTCTCCCAAAGGCGTGGTGCTGTTGGGAGAGTGGCCGTGCCAGCAACCTGAGGGTTTCTGGTTCGATCCCCGCCTTCTACCAACCTAGCCACGTCCGTTGTGTCCTTGAGCAAGACACTTCACCCTTGCTCCCGCCATCAGTGTGTGGATGTGTGTGTGAAAGGGTGAATGTGGAAATGGTGTCAAAGCGCTTTGAGTACCTTGAAGGTAGAAAAGCGCTTTACAAGTATAACCCATTTACCATTTATTAGGGATGCGGTTGTGAATCCAATCTTTTAAGCATCGATTCACAACCGAATCACGATCCTTGTTTATTCCGATTATAAATTAATTCATAATTTTCAAGAATCAATTAAAAAAAAACTTTAAAAAATGTTTATATATATATATATATATATATATATATATATATATATATATATATATACACAGTATATATATATTTTTTTTATTTTATTTATTTATTTATTTAAAAAAAACATTTTTTTTTATTGTATTTTATTTTTATTTTAGTATATTATATATATATATATATATATATATATATATATATATATATATATATATATATATATATATATATATATATATATATATATATATATATATATATATATATATATATATATATATATATATATATATATATATATATATTTTATACATTTAAAAAATATATATTACAGACCATCTCCGCACTTGCTGTCATTTGTCAGCAACCCAGAGGAGCTTTTCGAACACGCAACCCGTTAAGGAAAACTCAAAACTTACAATTATCTCTCAAGGGAGCCAACATAATTACATACATACAGTCACGATCAAAAGTTTACATACACTATTGTGGCCAAACAGCTAAATTTTTGTTTCATCTGACCACAGAACTTTCCTCCAGAAGGTCTTATCTTTGTCCATGTGATGTCAGATGAAACAAAAATTGAGCTGTTTGGCCACAATACCCAGCAATATGTTTGGAGGAGAAAAGGTGATGCCTTTAATCCCAGGAACACAATTCCGACCGTCAAGCATGGTGGTGGTAGTATTATGATCTGGGCCTGTTTTGTTGCCAATGGAACTGGTACTTTACAGAGAGTAAATGGGACAATGAAAAAGGAGGATTACCTCCAAATTCTTCAGGACAACCTAAAACCACCAGCCCGGAGGTTGGGTCTTGGGCGCAGTTGGGTGTTCCAACAGGACAATGAATGTTTTTTGTGACCAAAAAGTATGTGCTCCAATCACTCTATCACAAAAAAATTAGAGTTGTAAAAATGATTGGAAAGTCAAGACAGCCATGACATTATGTTCTTTACAAGTGTATGTAAACTTTTGATCGCGACTGTAAGTAGGTTAATAAAAAATGATCTATGATACCAGGCTCTGATGGTTGCTTTTAGTGGGTTAGTTAGCTAAAGTAGCTACTCAGTCAGTCTAGACCAGGCCTGGGCAATTATTTTGAGTCGGGGGGCCAAATTTAAAGAAAAAAATGGTTCTCTGGGCCAGTATATCTATTAGGAACACTAATAAAAAACCTCACAATAATGTCTGAATGCTAAAAATGTTATGACAGACCGCCTTAAAAAACAGAATGGAATTTTAAATTTTTTTATTGAATGAGACACCCAGAACGTACATGTCAATAAAGAATGTGGGATTTACAATATTAACTATGAAGGATAAAACACTGAATATTGACAACATATGAACGTCACACCCTCTCTCGATCGACATATTTTACAATCAAGCGAAACGCAACAAAAATGCAACAAAAAGCAAAGTATGAACGCAAAGGGTAAAAAAACTAACACGTACAATCTGATATATGTGATATATCACTAAGCTTTAGAACTTTGTTGTAAAAATCTCCTTCCGTGTCTGTCCCTGACACCCGTGTTTCAGGCTGGCTGCTCTGTGGAAACGCTCCCCACCCACACTGCTTGGTGCCTCGTCTGAGCTGCTGTGACTTAGATTACCATAGTAACTAATTAGATTACCATAGTAACTAATTAGATTATCATAGTAACTAGTACATCATACAAAAGCGCAGATTCCGACCATTGAAATACTTTGTACACTGCAAAAAGTCAGTGTTCAAAAACAAGAAAAAAAATACAATAATTTGGGGTATTTTATTTGAATTAAGCAAAATTATCTGCCAATAGAACAAGAAAATTTGGCTTGTCAAGACTTTCCAAAACAAGTAAAATTAGCTAACCTCAACGAACCCAAAAATAACTTAAAATAAGTATATTCTCACTAATAACAAGTGCACTTTTCTTGGTAGAAAAAAAAAAAAAAGAGACCTTTTTGCTCAATATGTTGAAAAATATTCTTAAATGACGTAAATGCTAGTGCCATTATCTTGACATAATGATATGCGCTCGGCATTACATTTCTTGAAACCAGCAAACTTATACTAAAAACGAATTTATTGTTCTTAATGAAAAGGCAACCGCTTGTTACTCTCGGGGTCTCGTAGCTGCTCAGGCAAATCATATTGTCTAAAAATTCATTTTTCCATGGATAACATGACATCATCACGCCAAGTGCGTGCTCTTTTAATTGCAATTTTGAAGAATTTATCTGAATGTGCATGAACTATTTCTGTTAAAAATGGTTAGAAATGTCAAATGTTAAATGTTAAAATATTAACTGTCAGTTTACTGTACTGTGCCGACTGTACTACTCTATGTGTACGTGTTTTCTATGGTTTCATTGAAAATAAAACAGCAAAGTCCATTTGGCTGTCATCTGTTTTAATTATGAGACACATTTGTGTCAAAATCATGATTTTTTTTTTCATGCTTGAAATAAGAAATGATTACTTTAAAAAAGTAGTTTTATACTTGTGAGTGTTGATGACACAACAGTTGATATTCTAGTTTCAAGCATGTTTTACTCAATATAGGTCATCAAATCTCAGCAACAAGCTGTAATATCTTACTGAGATCATTTAGGACCAAAACCCTTAAAACAAGTAAAAGACTCTAACATAAAATGTGCTTAGTGAGAAGAATTATCGTATTAGACAGAAAATAAGCAAATATCACCCTTATTTGAGATATTTCATCTTACTTAGATTTCAGTTTTTGCAGTGTATAGTTCAAGACTTACGGTAATTAGAAAACATGACTGCACATCATAATGGCAGCTACACTTTCTGTCCTAAAGATCTAAAAAAAATATTTGGGAATGTCCGGCGGGCCGGATAGAAAAGCTTAGGGCCTTAGTTTGCCCAGGTCTGGTCTAGACCGTCAATTAGTCAGTTAGCAAAATCTCTCTCCAATAAAACTTTCACGAGGTAGTTAGTATTTTATCTAACTTGCTTGCAAAATTAATTAATTAATTAGCGAAGTCGTGTTTTTGTTCACATGCTCGACTTGAGACATGCTGCCAAAGGAAAAAGTCGCTGAAAAAGCACGACGAGGCCAAGGTGAGCAAGAGCTAAAAAGCGTGAGCGTGAGTCACACTCAATAAATGCTCGCTACTAAAAGTTACGTGCCGTTCCTTTTTGCCGTTTCTGGATCATAAAGGAGTCGTTACATGTCCACGTTGGCACATGAAGAAAGCCAGAAGTTCACTGGGTTTGCCTCTTCTGCTTGTGCGGTCATGTGACTTCCTGTTGGCTCTTAGTGGAGTGCACCGCCGCATCATCGTTTTATGTCTGACATCAACAAGGACAAAGAAACATTAGCTCTCTGGCATTAGGAACTGTTTTTTTTGTTGTTGTTGTTGTTGTTGTTGTTGTTGTGGCGGCGATCTGCGGGGCAGCCAGGAAGACATGCTGAGGCGAAGGCCTTCCAACGCCTCAGAGAAGGACCAGGTGCAAAAGAAGAAGGTGAGCGGCGTTTTTTCGTGTTTTTTTTCCTGACTTGACAGTGGCATCTTAAAATATCTACAAATATAAGTGTATCAACATACTCTACAAAAAGTATTTTGAAGAACGTTTCTTCACTTCCTTTCAAATCAAAACAGGCATCCGTTTGAACCTCCGTGAACTTTTTCTTACAACTTTACACATTTCACTTATTTAAAAAAAATGTTGTTTTGACAAAATGACAGATTTTATTGTTGTACCACCTGACATAAAAAGTATTTGACTTAAAAGAAGCTCTTTGTTTCAAACATCTTTACTAAAACCATCAAGGTCAGTCGGGGTCCTCCACACGATGCAACATTTTATTGTTTTTCTTCAGTTCACAATAAAAAAAAGTCAAGTGTTTTGTTTTGCCAGACAAAAAAGCTTTTCCTTGATGTCAGCAGCTTTGAAAGAATTAGTATTTGTACATCTTGGTTTGTCAGATGACTTTTAAATATTAAAAATATACCACCGTATTTTATTTTTAGTTTAGTACAATTCAAGGCACCATTTTTTAAAAGTCATCATAGTGCAATTCATTGTGCACCACTCCAGTCCTATAGGAGGCAGTAATGTGCATTACAAATGGAGTTATTTATTTTGTATTTTAATTCTGTAAAGATTTCATCAGTGTCTGCTGTTGACCGGTTGTTTCGAATAAATTAAATAATCATGTAATACTTATTTGTTTTGTTTTTTAATCGATTCATTTTGCTTTAATCTATTTTCGAAATTAGTATTTTTAATTTGATATATTTAGTTTTAATTTATTTTTTAAAATTAGCTTTTTTTTAAAAAAATAATATTTAAAATGGAATTTATTAGCCAGAGCTGAAACTTGTAAAGGTCCCCATGCTGTTTTGTTTTGAGTAAATTCAACTATTAATATAATAATTATCTTTTTTTTTAATAAATATTTTTTATTTGATGTATTTTGTTTTTATTTATTTGTAAAAGTGAGTTTTGGTTTTTTTTTTAAGAACATTTTTTTCTTCCAGCTGCTGTATGGAATTTCTTAGCCAGAGCTTAAACTGTAAAGGACCAAATTTAATAATGTTATATATATATATATATATATATATATATATATATATATATATATATATATATATATATATATATATATATATATATATATATATATATATAATTTTTTATTTATATTATTATTATTTTTTTTTTAATATTCATTTATTTTATTTATTTTTTTATTATTATTTTTTAATGGTGAGCCTTTTAAAAATATATATATATATATATATATATATATATATATATATATATATATATATATATATATTGTATGGAATTTATCAGCGAGAGCTTAATCTTGTAAAGGGCCCCATGTTGTTGTTCTTTGATCGAATGTAATTATTAATTTAATAATGATATTATATATATATATATATATATATATATATATATATATATATATATATATATATATATATATATATATATATATATATATATATATATATATATACTGGCCTGGGAACGCCTTGGGATCCCCCGGGAGAAGCTGGACGAAGTGGCTGGGGAGAGGGAAGTCTGGGCTTCTCTGCTTAGGCTGCTGCCCCCGCGACCCCACTTCCGATAAGCGGAAGAAGATGGATATATATATATATATATATGATTTTAATATATATATATTATATTTAAGTCGTTTATTTAAATCTATTTTAAAAGTAGTACTTTTAATGCGATATATATATATATATACATATATATATATATATATATATATATATATATATATATATATATATATATATATACATATAATTATTATTTTTAATGTGTGAGCCTTTTTAAAATATATATATATATATTTCTTTTTTCTTCGAGCTGTTTTATTCGAGCTTAAACTTGTAAAGGTCCCCACGTTGTTTTGTTTTGATTAAATCCAATTATTCATTCAATAATTGATTTTTTTTGTTTTTATTTATTTATTCAATTTACATTTTTCTAATTTGATGTTTTCAGTTTGTGTTTATTTGTGACAGTGAGCTTTTTTAAAAGGCACAGTTTTTCTTCTATAGCTGCTGTAGGGCTCTTACGAGCCACAGCTTCAACTGTAAGGGGCCCAAGTTGTTTTGAAGTGCATTTTGACACAGGAAGTCTGCTTATGTTTGAGCAAACGTTTGTGGTTGAGCTGAACTAACCAATGCATACACACTAACACGCACACATGCACACAAACATGACCACACCACAGCCACACAAAGTTAAGTTCCTCTATTCTGCCGGGGTGACTCATGGCTGCAGAAGGTAGTTTGAGTAGAAATAAAGAAGTATTTACACCTTTAACAACGTGACACTATTTGAGCCGTAATAATATTCAGAAGAGAACAAAGACCTCCGCCAAGCCCCAAAACTGCTTGACCTATCATGCGATACTGTTCCACTCCAGTCATGTAGGTGGCAGCAATGTGCTTTACAAAGGGGTGCAACACACACGATTTGTGGCGCAATTCCTGCTAGTTATCTAACTAACTAAATAACTAATCTTATTAGCTTACTCAACCAACTAATTAAAACATAACATCTCGTTCTCACAAGCTTTGAGAAAAAAAAGATAACATTCTCAGTCATGCTATCAAGCTAGCAAGCTAACTTGCTGGCGGCTTAAGCGATAACGATGTTGTCTAGCTAATTAACTAAAATAACTGGTTAAAATGTTGTGGACGGTGTTTATATGATTTTTGTTTAATCCTGTTAGCTAACTAACTGACTAATAACAAATGTAAATTAACCTCTCACTCTGTTATATTTGTAAAAGCAAATTAGGCCAATAACTATTGGTAACTAACTTACGTAACGAACTAACTAACTAACCAACCTTTGTCCTCACAAAATTTGTAAAAAATAAAAAATAATAAAAAAATTTGAGGGTAACTTTGCTAGCTTTGTTAACAGGCCAATTGACAGTCAGGAATGACTTAAGTAGCTACAGTAGCTAACTAACTAAGTAACTCACTAACAATCATCCGAACCTAACCTTTCATCTTTCGCAGTTTGTTGAAAAAAAAAAAATATATATATATATATATATATATATATATATATATATATATATATATATATATATATATATATATATATATATATATATATATATATATATATATATATATATATATATATATATATACAAACCCCGTTTCCATATGAGTTGGGAAATTGTTTTAGATGTAAACGGAATACAATGATTTGCAAATCATTTTCAACCCATATTCAGTTGAATATGCTACAAAGACAACATATTTGATGTTCAAACTGATAAACATTTTTTTGTTGTTGTTGCAAATAATCATTAACTTTAGAATTTGATGCCAGCAACACGTGACAAAGAAGTTGGGGAAGGTGGCAATAAATACTGATAAAGTTGAGGAATGCTCATCAAACACTTATTTGGAACATCCCACAGGTGAACAGGCAAATTGGGAACAGGTGGGTGCCATGATTGGGTATGAAAGTAGATTCCATGAAATGCTCAGTCATTCACAAACAAGGATGGGGCGAGGGTCACCACTTTGTCAACAAATGCGTGAGCAAATTGTTGAACAGTTTAAGAAAAACCTTTCTCAACCAGCTATTGCAAGGAATTTAGGGATTTCACCATCTACGCTCCGTAATATCATCAAAGGGTTCAGAGAATCTGGAGAAATCACTGCACTTAAGCAGCTAAGCCCGTGACCTTCCATCCCTCAGGCTGTACTGCATCAACAAGCGACATCAGTGTGTAAAGGATATCACCACATGGGCTCAGGAACACTTCAGAAACCCACTGTCAGTAACTACAGTTGGTCGCTACATCTGTAAGTGCAAGTTAAAACTCTCCTATGCAAGGCGAAAACCGTTTATCAACAACACCCAGAAACGCAGTCGGCTTCGCCGGGCCTGAGCTCATCTAAGATGGACTGATACAAAGTGGAAAAGTGTTCTGTGGTCTGACGAGTCCACATTTCAAATTGTTTTTGGAAACTGTGGACGTCGTGTCCTCCGGACCAAAGAGGAAAAGAACCATCCGTATTGTTATAGGCGCAAAGTTGAAAAGCCAGCATCTGTGATGGTATGGGGGTGTATTAGTGCCCAAGACATGGGTAACTTACACATCTGTGAAGGCACCATTAATGCTGAAAGGTACATACAGGTTTTGGAGCAACATATGTTGCCATCCAAGCAACGTTATCATGGACGCCCCTGCTTATTTCAGCAAGACAATGTCAAGCCACGTGTTACATCAACGTGGCTTCATAGTAAAAGAGTGCGGGTACTAGACTGGCCTGCCTGTAGTCCAGACCTGTCTCCCATTGAAAATGTGTGGCGCATTATGAAGCCTAAAATAGCACAACGGAGACCCCCGGACTGTTGAACAACTTAAGCTGTACATCAAGCAAGAATGGGAAAGAATTCCACCTGAGAAGCTTCAAAAATGTGTCTCCTCAGTTCCCAAACGTTTACTGAGTGTTGTTAAAAGGAAAGGCCATGTAACACAGTGGTGAACATGCCCTTTCCCAACTACTTTGGCACGTGTTGCAGCCATGAAATTCTAAGTTCATTATTATTTGCAAAAAAAAAAAAAGTTTATGAGTTTGAACATCAAATATGTTGTCTTTGTAGCATATTCAACTGAATATGGGTTGAAAAGGATTTGCAAATCATTGTATTCCGTTTATATTTACATCTAACACAATTTCCCAACTCATATGGAAACGGGGTTTGTATATTAAATATGTTAAAAGTCGTCTTTTACAGTCGTTTTAATTTTTAAAAAACGGTTGTGTGAGTGTGAACAAGAAGACTGAGCAGTCCTGTTTAACAGAAAGTGGTAAACCAAACCGAAAACTGTAGGTTGTGTTTCTGAGAAGACCTCCCGCCCTTTGTTCACACGTTTGGAGAGATGAGAAGATGTGTGCGCTCGCCTTATCTAACGTGCGTGCAAGATGATGACGTCAGTAAAAAAGTGGATTGTGTGTGTTTTTCAGCTCACCCTGCAGAGGTCCAGCAGCTTCAAGGACTTCATGAAGCCCAAAGTGATTTCCCCGGTCAACTCTGAGAAAGAATTTACCATCGACGAGACCGTGAGTTGACCTGTTAACCAAAAGTACAAGTTTTGTGTGGAGGGAAAAAAAACACTCACCTTATTAGGTGCACCTGCAAAGATAATGAACACAAGAGCTTCATGTTTGAGTTAATTAGGGCCCGAGGGCCCCATTGAATTTGCTCCCTGCGTTATTTTTGGAAGTTGCTGAGCAGTCTTCAAAGTACCCCAAAGCTGCCACAAATTATTGGAGGTTGCGGAAAGAACTGTGGACACTTTTGTGATTTGGATAACATCGGACTGTCTGCCCCACAGGATGAATTTGAGGACCAGTCATAGACAATTTAGAGTGAAAAGCCAATTTTATTTTCACTCGCATACAAAACATTCTAACTTGGATTGTTTCCCTGGCTTCGAGACTCTCCCGAAGGACAGTGTGGCGAAGACACAACAAACTCCTTTCTTGTCTCTCATGGACACACACCTGTTGTTGTTGACATTGGACTGACTGGCAAGAACACCAAGGCCACGGAACAGAGACACACGGCAGGCTTACACACACAGACACACATGCATCCACAAAAAATATACGCCACACACACATACCCCATTCCCCCCATCCAACTCCCTTGACGCGAAACCCATAGGGGTGATGGACGGATGGGCAGCGCCTGAAGAGCTGCAGCCTGCCACCGTAGCCCCCACTCCCTCCCCTTTGTTGCAAGTCTCGAGATGTACGTTGTAATATGTATATGTGCTTTGCTAAGGAGGTTGTTTCCCACTCCAGACTGGGTCCCCTTAGCAGCCCAGTCTAGATTGTATTCTCTTACTCATCCTCCCCCAGTGTTTACCTTTTTCCCATCTTTTTACGGGGCGCCTCGTGGCGACCCGTCAGCGTTCCTGTTCTGTAACCCTGTACACTGTTTGTTTGTCTAATCTTGGACGGGTTTGTGCTGAAAATATTATTTCCCCTCTGGGATTAATAAAGTACTATCTAATCTAATCTATCTAGTCAAACAGGAAGTCGGCCAATTTGGGCCAAAAACGGGGGTCGTACTCTAACGGACTCCTCCGAGGGACTTGGACCGAATGAGTTGTTGTTAGAATGGCAAATACCAGGCAGACGGGCGTCGATAAATTGAGAATGAATTTTGCCAAAAACCATAGGATGTGGGCGTGGCATGGCGTCGAACTTTGCTCTGATGGCTCGTGTTGCGTCGGACCAGTTCTTCCTCCCAGGGAATCTAAGTTACTGGTCAATCCCAAGTTCTTTAGATGACATATATGCTGAGTAAGAAGGACCGTCAAGACAGTTTTGGAATATTGTAGTTTTATTCCAAAGCTTTCGGAGGTCAACTCAATCAATACATTCGTATCGGCTGCTCGAGTTGATCTGGCATTCCAAAGGA
>NC_084758.1:18282034-18287034 GCF_033978785.1 Entelurus aequoreus
CCACATTTTTCATCTGATTCAAACCATTCCACCTTCAACATATTTCACCATCTTGGAAATTTAAACTATAATTTTTCCTAGTTCAAAAAAAAATCCAGGATTTCCCAGAATTCCAGGTTTTCTTAGGCATTTTTCCCATTCAAACTGAACTGGCCATTTTTCAAACTTTCAACATTTCCACATTTTTCATCTGATTCAAACCATTCCACCTTCAACATATTTCACCATCTTGGAAATTTAAACTATAATTTTTCCTAGTTCAAAAAAATTCCAGGATTTCCCAGAATTCCAGGTTTTCTGAGGCATTTTTTTCCATTCAAACTGAACGGGCCATTTTTCAAACTTTCAACATTTCCACATTTTTCATCTGATTCAAACCATTCCACCTTCAACATATTTCACCATCTTGGAAATTTAAACTATAATGTTTCCTAGTTCAAAAAAATTCCAGGATTTCCCAGAATTCCAGGTTTTCTGAGGCATTTTTTTCCATTCAAACTGAACGGGCCATTTTTCAAACTTTCAACATTTCCACATTTTTCATCTGATTCAAACCATTCCACCTTCAACATATTTCACCATCTTGGAAATGTAAACTATAATTTTTCCTAGTTCAAAAAAATTCCAGGATTTCCCAGAATTCCAGGTTTTCTGAGGCATTTTTTTCCATTCAAACTGAACGGGCCATTTTTCAAACTTTCAACATTTCCACATTTTTCATCTGATTCAAACCATTCCACCTTCAACATATTTCACCATCTTGGAAATTCAAACCATAATGTTTCCTAGTTCAAAAAAATTCCAGTATTTCCCAGAATTCCAGGTTTTCTGAGGCATTTTTCCCATTCAAACTGAACTGGCCATTTTTCAAACTTTCAACATTTCCACATTTTTCATCTGATTCAAACCATTCCACCTTCAACATATTTCACCATCTTGGAAATTTAAACTATAATTTTTCCTAGTTAAAAAAAAATCCAGGATTTCCCAGAATTCCAGGTTTTCTTAGGCATTTTTTTCCATTCAAACTGAACGGGCCATTTTTCTAACTTTCAACATTTCCACATTTTTCATCTGATTCAAACCATTCCACCTTCAACATATTTCACCATCTTGGAAATTTAAAGTATAATTTTTCCTAGTTCAAAAAAATTCCAGGATTTCCCAGAATTCCAGGTTTTCTGAGGCATTTTTTTCCATTCAAACTGAACGGGCCATTTTTCTAACTTTCAACATTTCCACATTTTTCATCTGATTCAAACCATTCCACCTTCAACATATTTCACCATCTTGGAAATTTAAACTATAATTTTTCCTAGTTCAAAAAAATTCCAGGATTTCCCAGAATTCCAGGTTTTCTGAGGCATTTTTTTCCATTCAAACTGAACGGGCCATTTTTCTAACTTTCAACATTTCCACATTTTTCATCTGATTCAAACCATTCCACCTTCAACATATTTCACCATCTTGGAAATTAAACTATAATTTTTCCTAGTTCAAGAAAATTCCGGGATTTCCCAGAATTCCAGGTTTTCTGAGGCATTTTTTTCCATTCAAACTGAACGGGCCATTTTTCAAACTTTCAACATTTCCACATTTTTCAACCTATTCAAACCATTCCGCCTTCAACATATTTCACCATCCTGGAAATTTAAACTATCATTATTCCTAATTCAAAAAAATTGCAGGATTTTCCAGAATTCCTGGTTTTCCATTGAAATCAATGGGACATTTTTCAAAGTTCCACAATTCCTGATTCAAACTGTTCCAACTTCAAAATATTCAGCCTGTTTGGGAATTGTGTTCTCTACTTCAACAATTTTAAAAAAATTCCAGGATTTCAGTCAAACTTTAGCATCGGAGCATTCACACACAATTCCTTCAGGAATTGCCTCATCTAGTTCTTCTTCTTCTCCAGATTTTGGCACGCTCTACCTTCCACATTTTTCACCCGATTCAGACCGTTCCAACTTCAAATTGTTCAGCATATTCGGGAATCGTGGGCTTTCCTTTGACAAATTCCAAAAATTCCCAGATTTCCCAGAATTCCAGGTTTTCTAAGGCATTTTTCCCATTCAAACTGAACTGGCCATTGTTCAACCGATTCAAACCATTACTTATCCTGGAAATTCAAATGAGCATTTTTCCAAGTTCAAACATATTCCAGTTATATTCCAGAATTCCCCTTTTTTCAAACCCTTTTTTTTACCTTTTTCTGGCGACTACTTTCACATTTTTCAACCCACTTCAACCGTTCCACCGTCCAAACATTCCTCTTAATCAGGACAAAAAACTAAGTTGTTTTTTGAACTGGAAAAAGTCCCGGTTTTCCCGAAATTCCATAATACCATTTCGGAATTAACCATGTTACTACTTCAACATTTCTCGACCGTTTTGAAAAGTTCCAACACCAACCATTTTATCTCATCCAGACCATTCAAGTCTTTTAAAAATTTTCTAAAAATTCCCGCTTTTCCCAAAATTCCCATGAAATTTCCATTGAAATCAATGGGACATTTTTCAAAGTTCCACAACTCCCACATTTTTCATCCGATTCAAACTGTTCCAACTTCAAAATATTCAGCCTGACCAAAATTGTGTGCTTTCCTTCAACAATTTTTTAAAGAATTCCCGGATTTCCAAGAATTCCCAGTTTTCCGGGACATTTTCCCCATTCAAAATGAATTGTCCATTTTTTAAACATCCACAATTCGCACATTTTTCAATCTATTCAAACCATCAACACATTCAACTCATCCAACAAACACTTTCCCAAGTTCCAAACCAAATTCCGTTTTTCCTGGAAATTCTAACTCTTCAACATTCAAACTATTCTTACATTCATACTACATTTTGTCAGCATTTCACTTCAACTTCAGCATTGGAGCATTCACATGCAATTCCTTCAATTGCCTCATCGAGTTGGCATTAATATTTGGAATGACACTTTGTCCTCCTCCAGGAACTCACTTCCTTGCTGTCCATGCACGGCTTCCAGAACCTGGAGGACTTCAGTGGCCTAAGAGAATCTCACCTCAATGAGCTGAACATCACAGACCCAGACCAGCGCTCCAAGATCTTGAGCGCCATCGACCTGCTCAGAGAATGTAGGTTGACTATATATAATATGTGCACGTGATATTGTGTAAATAAGTCCAAAGAATTATCGTTATACTAGACATTAACTCTAAAAGGACATGAAGAAAAAAAATAATACTATGCTATTCATTATTACTAACTAGTATTATTGATTATATAATTAAGACAAAAAGTCACAATATTAGAAATGTATTTAAAGACGTTAAAAATGCAAGTTTACATGAAAAACTATTACAAGAAAATATATTTTTATAATATGACAATAAAGTCACATTATAACTAGAAAAATTAAGTTTTATTGTTATTTTAAGTGCAAAAAATTGATTTAGCCCTGGAATAAAGTCACAAATATAACAGAAACAAAAAAATCTAAGAAAAAGGTTTTTGATACCACAAAAAAAAGCCATACATGTTTAAAGAAAAAAATGGTAGTAATAATAAAATAAAATCTAAATATAAAAAGCCAAAAAAATCATAACTTTTTTTTTTTTTAAAGATAGAAAATTTTAAAACTTGTAAAGTTAAAAATATTAAAAAGTTTTAATATTGCCATAAAGAATGCTGCAAGGCTTTGGGTACAAATCCTCATAGAAAAAAAAAGTCTTGATTGTCGAGACAAAAATAAAATGATATAATAAAATCAAAATATAAAAAAAACTATTTTAAATGTACACAAATAAAAAATAATGAATAAATAAAAAAGACAAAAAGCTGTGATAATACAAAATAAAATACCTAAGTATCAAAAATATTTACTGTAATTGCTTTGGCAGCCATAATGATAAATATAAAATAAAAAGTTGTTAAGGTTATAAAATAAAATTAGAATATAGAAAACATAAACATGTAGTTGTTTTTGGAGGGCGCAAGGGAGTTAGAAAATTACCAAAAAAAGTTGTTATATTGTGATAAAAAAGTACGAGTCCTGATACTACAAGATAAAAAAAAGTCTTAATTTCCTAGAAAAAAAAATTATATTACAATAATAAAATCGGAATACAAAAAAAACTTTTTTTTAAAATGTAAAATAATAAAAGGAGTAATAGTATTGGGAAAATCATCGGAATGTTACACGAATAAAATCTGAATATTATTAGAAGGATCTATTTTTTCAATAAGTAATTTACATTTATTTATATAGCGGATTTTACAGACAGAATCACAAAATGATTTACAGTGTGTATAGAAAATGAAAGCATAGTAAAAAAAAAAAATCTAAGAATATAATTTTTAAAAAAAAGAAATTTAAGTGACATTTCCTCCCGTTCCTCGCGCCCCACCTGTCATGTCTCTATTCCCCACCAGTGGGGCGCGCCCCACACTTTGAGAAACGCTGCATTAAAGTAAGACTTAAAATCTGTTACTGTAAAAAAAACAAAAAACAGTGATATTCCCAAAAAATCATCATGTATTATTGTGTATAGATGTTCTCCTTAATCTAGGTCATTATATTCTCATGGCATTCAACCGCTCGTAACCAAACAGTCATCGATTGAATGCTCTGAGAAATCACATATTATTGAAATAAAATCAGAATATAACAACTATATTACATGTTGCTGTTTTTTGTTAGAAAATTACAAAATTTGTAGAGTTAAAAATAAAAAATATATATATTTCCATTAAGCATGTTGCAAGTTTTGTGGATTCTGTGTAACATGTTTATGTGCGCGTATGGCTATCGATTTTTTTTTTTTTCTTAGCCTCAGTCTGGGTCCCCCCTACCCAGGAGCCCAGTCTGAGTTTGACTTTTATTTTACTTACCTGCCTTTTGTACAATGTTTGTCTAATCCTGAACAGAATTGTGCTGAAAACCTGAATTTCCTCCTATCTATCTTCATTTTCGAGAAAAAATCTAATCATAATATAAACTTTTTTTTAATGTGGAAGAACAAAATTGT
>NC_084758.1:18297034-18307034 GCF_033978785.1 Entelurus aequoreus
ATATTTGAGCTCATTTAATTTCCTTCACTTATGTCCTCTGTCTATTTAATTTATATTTGCATTACCTGTATGTAACATTGGCTGCATTTCTAATATTTGTTTGTGTGCCATGTTGTTCCAGACCACAGCAAACCTTACCCTGCTTGCAAAGATTGTAATAAATCCATTAGAAGAAGACAGCCTGCAGTTTTCTTAAACTTGGACACACACATCTATACCTTTGGTAATTTCTAGAAGTTATCTCACCCTCTGACAAGCCTCCATTTTACTAATGGTTTCCAATGTTGCAAAAATGAGTAGAATAAAAATTAAAATACAACATTTCTGTCAACAAAGATTTGCGTCAGCCTTTGATAGTAGGCTAATATAGCTAATATAGACACTTACATCATGTGTTGCCTTCATCATAACACTTATATAAGACTTTTAAAGTCGTTTTGATAGTAGGCTATTATAGCTAATATAGACACTTACATCATGTGTTGCCTTCATTATAACACTTATATAAGGCTTTTCATTTTTTGCAGCTCCAGACAGATTTTATTTTTGGTCCAACATGGCTCTTTCAACATTTTGGGTTGCCGACCCACTAATCCACTATGCTAAGCTAAGCTAACAATAGTCTACCAATGATAAGACATGAGTCTCAATCTTCCCACAGGACTTTCAGCATGACAATAAATACATCAGAGCAGGGATTCCCAAACAGGCTACAAAGGATCACTTCATTAAATATTGTAACACAGTGTTACTGTTCAAACTGTGTGTAATGTTAGTGGCCAAAATATTACGTATACTTGTCAGATAAAACCTCTGCCTTGTTTTTTTTAATGAATACTTGGCCCTATTACGCTACTGTATTTTTAATGTTGGTCATTATGGTGGCACTTGGAGCGTTCATTTTCAAAATTGTACAGTGAGTGAACACAATACAGTTCAAGCGTCCCCGGAAAAAAAAAAATTCCGGCGCCTTTTTTGTGTTCATTGCCAAACCCTGACACGGTTTACTCGCTCTAACAATTTATTGATTTAAACCTTAAGACGTGGCTTAAGTTAGCTAGGAAGGTTAGGGAAAAAAATGTGTCTTTATTTTCCCCAGGGTTTTCCTGCCTCGCACTTGAAATCGGCTTCATTAGAGGATTTGCCAATCTAATAAATTCATTATTAATGATTTCATTATTTGGACTTTGGCTGCGTTCACACTTGTGGTTTGGCACTTTGGTCCGGACCAAAAAAAAATAAAAATAAAAAAGACATTTGTGGTCACTTAGGGATCCTATTCGCACGTTTTCATTTAAGCACGTTTCTATTAATGCGTCACGGCGAAGTAATGTGTGTATGCACGCAACAACAGCTTCTTCTTCCTGGCTGGATGTGAATACCACGACTACTAATAACGATAATAGTATTTCACTTGTGTACTGATGTTATGAGATTACATCCTCGGCCATTTTATAGCGTCTGAAACGATATTTCTAATAAACAGTGGCATAGTTCAATGATCCAGACACAATTGTTTTGACTTTAACGTCCTAGGATGTCCAAACTTACAGCGTTTTAATGCCGTGGTTGCACCATCATTCTTTTCCACTTTCACAGAAACACAGCAGGTAAACAACTGCGCATTTTGATATTTGATGGTTAAATTCAATATCTGAGGGTGATATCAGTGTTCATTTTGTTGACTAAAAATGTTTGTGTTAGTTATTGTCAACAGCGTTCATTTTGACAGCAGTTTTTAATTTAGTTTTAGCCACTGTCTAAATTAACACTGGACGGTATAATGTCTATAACTTTGCCACTGACTTATGGATATTGTGAGTAATTCAGGTTAATGACCATACATTTCACTAAAGCTGTGAAAGCTTTAGTGAAATGTATGTGTGTATATATATATGTATGTATACATATATACATGTGTATATATGCATATATGTGTGTATATACACACACATATACTGTATATATACACAAATATACATATATACATACATATACATACACATATATACACATACAGTATATACATACATACATACATACATATACATACATATGTATATACATACTGTACATATATACATGTATGTGTATATATACATATATAAACATACATATATACATACATACACATATATACATAGACATACATACACATATATACATAGACATACATACACATATATATATACATATATACACATACATATATATATATATATATATATATATATATATATATATATATATATATATATATATATATATATATATATATATATATATATATATATATTCTAGGGCTCCAATTAATTAATTTGATAATCGATTAATCTGTCGATTATTACTTCGATTAATCGATTAATAATCGGATAAAAGACAAACTACATTTCTATCCTTCCCAGTATTTTATTGGAAAAAAACAGCATACTGGCACCATACTTATTTTGATTATTGTTTCTCAGCTTTTTGTACATGTTGCAGTTTATAAATAAAGGTTTATTTAAAAAAAATTTTTAAAAAATAATTTTACTTTTTTTTAAATAAAAAATAAATAAAATATTGCCTCTGCGCATGCGCATAGCATAGATCCAACGAATCGATGACTAAATTAATCGGCAACTATTTTTATAATCGATTTTAATCGATTAGTTGTTGCAGCCCTAATATATTCACATATGTGTATATATATATATACACATACATACATACATACAAACATACATATATATGTACATACACTTATATATACACATATGTATATATACATACATAAACATATACACATATGTATATATTCATACATACACATACTATATATATATATATACAAATATATACAAACATATACATACATACATACAAACATACATATATATACACATTTTTGTATATATATATACACATTAATGTGTATATATATATATATATATATATATATATATATATATATATATATATATATATATATATATATATATATATATGTATATATATATATATATATATATATATATATATATATACACACATACATACATACATACATATATAACATAAAAACATACATATATGTACATACTAGGGATGTCCGATAATGGCTTTTTGCCGATATCCGATATTCCGATATTGTCCAACTCTTTATTTACCGATACCGATATCAACCGATACCGATATCAACCGATATATACAGTCGTGGAATTAACACATTATTATGCCTAATTTGGACAACCAGGTATGGTGAAGATAAGGTACTTCTAAAAAAAATTAACAAAATAAAATAAGATAAATAAATCAAAAATATTTTCTTGAATAAAAAAGAAAGTAAAACAATATAAAAACAGTTACATAGAAACTAGTAATTAATTAAAATGAGTAAAATTAACTGTTAAAGGTTAGTACTATTAGTGGACCAGCAGCACGCACAATCATGTGTGCTTACGGACTGTATCCCTTGCAGACTGTATTGATATATATTGATATATAATGTAGGAAGCAGAATATTAATAACAGAAAGAAACAACCCTTTTGTGTGAATGAGTGTAAATGGGGGAGGGAGGTTTTTTGGGTTGGTGCACTAATTGTAAGTGTATCTTGTGTTTTTTATGTTGATTTAATAAAAAAAAAAAAAAAAAAAAGATACAGATAATTTCCGATATTACATTTTAATGCATTTATTGGCCGATGATAACATCTCTAGTACATACCTATATATATATATATATATATATATATATATATATATATACATACATATATATACACATACATACATACATATACACATACATACATATATACGTACACATATACATACATACAAACATACATGTACATATATATTAGACCAATGCTAAGTCAAAAAGTTTTCACATTGACTTAAGTCAATGGGATGAAAAAGGTGCAACGCCAGATTTAATAAGGGAACGCCCTCATTTAAGAGTTGCTCCACCCCAAAGTGCGGATCTTGGATGAAGGAAGCGACAGACTTAAGTCCAAGAGGAGAAATGCTGCGCAGTTTTCTGCTACTTTGTGACCAAGTGGGGACTTGGTTTTGGCATAACTCCAACATTCCACTTTAGATTTCACCAAAAGCCTTTCAAAAATACTTTAGAGAGCACTTTTTAAGGAAGACCTCACTTACACATTTGCCATTCCTTTATCTTTTTTTGCCTCGCGGTTGTGTTTGCGCCTTATTTCAACCTAGCCAAACATCACAAGTGTAAACGCACTCTCAATCTAACATCGGACTGTAAATTTTTTTGTTTTTTTTCACTGTTTGCTGACGTCCATTGTAAGGCACGGTTGCTACTAGCGTCTAAAAACGTCAAAAGTCGGGGGGTTTGGTCACACGCTCATGAACGCACATAGTGTGAAAGTGAGAGATGATATTTCCTGTGCATAAAGCGTGTTTATAAGGATACGGTATTGTACATGTATATATCAAAAAGGGAAGGGCGGACATTGCAATTGCTAGTAACAGTACTGGATGCAGCAATTCTCAGAATACTGTATGGAGCCTTTAGAGTATGACTGCTACACAGGTGTGTCTATTTACACCCAGCCTCGATGATTTGCATAGGGTATGTATGTGTGCACACACTGGACTCGGATGAGGATTTACACGAGTGGAGAAGTCGTCCCTGGAGTATAGGAGACGCTCACGTTTCATGTTTTCAATAATAATCTGAGTGGGTTTGTCATGCGCACTGTTACCCCGCCTCCAGTAGTACTCCTTTGTCCCGGTGGGTTTTCGTCAAAGACGCTGACGTTCCATGAAATCACTCCTCTCCCCGAGGAGGATGCGTCACTCGGGCGGGGGATAATTCAAGTGCCCGTCCGTACAGGACTGAAGAGGGGGGCCGCTGGTGCAGCTAGTGGCTCTTGTCCTTGACCGCGGTGGTCTCCGCGTCGGCCTCGGGGGAGGCCAAAGGCGGGACGGCGGTCGAGGAGGGGCGGTCCTCTTTGGGGGAGGACGAGTCGGACTCTGCCGAGGCGGCCACGCTCGGCTTGGCGTCGTCCGGCGTGTGCTCGTTTGGGATGAGCGGCGCCGTGGTTTTCTGGGTGCAGAAGACACGAGTCAGCTTCTTTCATGCAGAGACCCAACAGACCATTTTACTAGGGGTGCACAAAAAAAATTATTCGCATTCGAATCGGGATTCTTGTTCATCCCGATTCTAAATCGATTTATAATTTTTTGAATATGCATTTAAAAAAAAGTGTTTTTATTCTAATTAAATGTTTGTCAATAAGAATCCATTTTTGAAAATACAGGCTATCTTCATGTAAATAAATCCAAATTACGATACAAAAAAAAAAATAATAATCTTCAAAAATAAAGTTACAATTTGATGAACAGAAACTTTTTTAAAATATCCATTAAAAAAAAAGTGTTTTTATTTTAATTACATTTTTGTCAATAAGAATCCATTTTTGAAAATACAGGCTATCTTCATGTAAATAAATCCAAATTACGATAGAAAAAAAATAATAATAATCTTCAAGAATAAAGTTACAATTTGATGAACAGAAACTCACATTTAAGACACACTAAGGGAAAAAATACTATTTGAAACGACAATTTGAATCATTAAAATAATAAATAAATCAATCAATTAATGCAATAGAAAAAATACAAAACATAATTATTATTATTTATTAAAAGTGCCAATAAGAATAATAAATAATAATATTACGTTAATGCTTTTTATGACAGCTGATGCTTATAAAGATCTCAAGTAATTGTTTATATTTTTAGTTAATTTCTAATATGTATTGTTTACATTGTACAAACCCCAAAACCAGTGAAGTTGGCACGTTGTGTAAATGGTAAATAAAAACAGAATACAATGATTCGAAAATCCTTTTTTAACCTGTATTCAATTGAATAGACTGCAAAGACAAGATATTTAACGTTTGAACTGGAAAACTTTGTTATTTTTTGCATATATTAGCTCATATGCCAGCAATATGTTTCAAAAAAGCTGAGGAATGCTCATCAAACAGATGAACAGGCTAATTGGGAACAGGTGGGTGCCATGGTTGGGTATAAAAGCAGCTTCCACGAAATGCTCAGTCATTCACAAACAAGGATAGGGTGAGGGTCACCACTTTGTGAACAAATGCGTGGGCAAATTGTCCAACAGTTTAAGAACAACATTTCTCAACCAGCTATCGCAAGGAATTTAGGGATTTCACCGTCTACGGTCCGTAATATCATCAAAAGGTTCAGAGAATCTGGAGAAATCACTGCACGTGAGCGATGATATTACGGACCTTCGATCCCTCAGGCAGTACTGCATCAAAAAGCGACATCAGTGTGTAAAGGATATCACCACATGGGCTCAGGAACACTTCAGAAAACCACTGTCAGTAACTACAGTTGGTCGCTGCATCTGTAAGTGCAAGTTAAAACTCTACTATGCAAAGCGAAAGCCATTTATCAACAACACCCAGAAACGCTGCCGGCTTCGCTGGGCCCGAGCTCATCTAAGATGGACTGATGAAAAGTGTAAAAGTGTTCTGTGGTCTGATGAGTCCACATTTCAAATTGTTTCTTGAAACTGCGGACGTCGTGTCCTCCGGACCAAAGAGGAAAAGAACCATCCGGATTGTTATAGGCGCAAAGTTGAAAAGCCAGCATCTGTGATGGTATGGGGGTGTATTAGTGCCCAAGACATGGGTAACTTACACATCTGTGAAGGTGCCATTAATGCTGAAAGGTACATACAGGTTTAGGAGCAACATATGTTGCCATCCAAGCAACATTATCATGGACGCCCCTGCTTATTTCAGCAAGACAATGCCAAGCCACATTCTGCACGTGTTACAACAGCGTGGCTTCGTATTAAAAGAGTTCGGGCACTAGACTGGCCTGCCTGTAGTCCAGACCTGTCTCTCATTGAAAATGTGTGGCGCATTATGAAGCCTAAAATACCACAACGGAGACCCCCGGACTGTTGAACAACTTAAGCTGTACATCAAGCAAGAATGGGAAATAATTCCACCGGAAAAGCTTCAAAAATGTGTCTCCTCAGTTCCCAAACGTTTACGGAGTGTTGTTAAAAGGAAAGGCCATGTAACACAGTGGTAAAAATGCCCCCGTGCCAACTCTTTTGCAATGTGTTGCTGCCATTAAATTCTAAGTTAATGATTATTTGCAACAAAAAAAATGTGTTTCTCAGTTGGAACATTAAGTATCTCGTCTTTGCAGTCTATTCAATTGAATATAAATCATGCAAATCATTGTATCCTGTTTTTATTTACCATTTACACAACGTGCCAACTTCACTGGTTTTGTGTTTTGCACAAAGAGAGCACAGTCTTTGTTAAACACACCTGGCCAACAAAGCGGATTCTGATTCTGCATCCTGGCGTTTACATCACAGCTTCAAAAAGAAACATTAGATATTTACAAACAAAATGGCCCCACTCGCTCATTAACCATTCCGTCTTTTTCCTGGCCTTTCCTTTTCCTCTCTAATTGGTTTGGGCGCTGTTTTATGTGGCGCCCTCTATTCTTCGCCCGGAGAATGGGCCAGGTGTGAGCGGGGGAGGGTCAGGTTGGACTCACAGTGGTTTGCAGCGCTGGGTTGCTGCTGTTATTGAAGGAGAAGGCGGACGCCGCGGCAACCGGCGAGTCCTCCTGCATCAGCCCCCTTCTGTCCAAGACGCTGGCGAGCGAGACACGGCCGTTAGCCAACGTGATTTAACGCTTCATCACAAAAGGAGCGTGGTCTTTACCTGGGGTACGCCGGCCCACACAGCACCTCGCAGCAGTTCTTAACGATGTTCTTATGACTGTAGGGGTTCTGCACTCGGTTCTTCCCCGACCAAGACCCTTTGATCTGGGGAAAAAAAACATTAAAAAAAGATAAAACAAGTCCAAAAAAATTCACTGACAGAGCCAAGTGTTCCTTTGAAAACTATTCCCCCCGCCTTATACCTTATTCAAAAGCATAGCTCTATTTTTAGATGTTCCCACAGGCAAGGCTTTGACCTACTAAAAAGGATCTTGTCAAGGATTTAATGATTCCTGCTTTAATGACACGTATGCTGCTATGTGCCAGGAGCTGCAAAAATGATGCATTAACTAGATGAAGCAATTCCTGAAGGAATTGCGTGTGAATGCTACAATGCTGAAGTTGAACTGAAATCCTGGAATTTTTTTTAAGAACTGTTGAAGTAGAGCACACAATTCCCAAACAGGGTGAATATTTTGAAGTTGGAACAGTTTGAATCTGATGAAAAATGTGGGAGTTGTGGAACATTCTTAGAATGGGACATTTCCCAAAAATTTGGGAATTTCGGGAAAAGCGGGAATTTTTTGGAAAATGTTAAAAAACTTGAATGGTCTGAATGAGTTGAAATGGTTGGTGTTGGAATTTTTCAAATCGGTCGAGAAATATTGAAGCAGTAACATGTTGAATTGAGAAATGGTATTACGGAATTCCTGGAATTTCGGGAAAACCGGGAATTTTTCCAGTTAAAAAAATTCGGACGGTAGAACGGTTGAAGTGGGTTGAAAAATGTGGGAGGAGTGGTAGTCGGAAATAGGGCTTTGGAAAACAAGGATTTCTGGAAAATCCTGAAACTGAACTGAACACCTTGTCCTTTTATGCGATTTAGGTAAATAAATCCACCTGCTTTAGTAACAGCATTCACGGTATGTTTGCATATCAAACAGAGGTTTTTCCTAATTTCTTACCTACTTGTGAGGGCGCCAATTATTAGGACCACCTCCCACTAGTATTTCAGAAGTGTTACACCTACTGTGGACTACAGTACTAGTGAAAAAAAAACGCTTCCTTCTATTACGAGCACAGTGGACATTTTGGCAGGTGTCCTATCCCCTGAAGGTATGGATTCATCTATTATTAGGCCAATCAACACCATGAAAACACCGCCAGGCTGACAGCCATTGATTTCACTCCCAGAGCAATACCACACACTGTAAGGTGCACATTACACAGCCTCATTACTCATTAAATGCAAGCAACAAAAAAAAGGAGGCCAGCCATTGCGGTGGAACAGAAAAAAACGGCGGGACATGAATTAAACATTGAAAGCAAAAAAGAAATAAAGTACGACTCCACTCTCTTGCTCCTCAGCCTCGGAAAACTCGGGCCGGTGTGTTCTTCTCAAATCGACTGACTGGAGACAAGACACGGGTTCAAGCACCGTCTCATACAGCGCTGACTCACTCACAGGGGTGGCGGGTGTGCAAGAATCGCAATGGTGTGCTTCAAAACTATTTTAATACGATACACTGATTGTGTAATAGTGAATACACTGCAAAAAAACTATTATAATACACGTTAAGGATCTTACAGTCTTTGGAAATCATTGAAAAAAATGCTAAAAAGAGCCATATGTCTGTGAATTCTGTTACAGAACCACAGAAGTATCCACAGCGTTGTCGACACTGCCTCCCGTCTTCCCCTACCCCTTTCTTTGGTTGCATCGCCCCCTTGTTATGTGTGTTTGATATACAGTACTATATAGCACTTTATATCATGTTCAAAGTGCACAAACTTTTACTTAAAACATTGACTTTTGTCGAAGCAGGAACACATAATTCATGCTTTCATTGTTTTCTATGGAAACATTTGCTTCAATGTATGAAATTTTAATTAAAGTTCGTAAATTGAGTATCGTATTTTCCGGACTATAAGGCGCATTTAAAAAAAAAAAGTTTTTCTTCTCAAAACTCGACAGTGCGCCTTATAACCCAGTGCGCCTAATGTACGGAATAATTCTGGTTCGATTGATTGATTGAGACTTTTATTAGTAGGTTGCCACTGAAGTACATATTCCGTACAATTGACCACTAAATGGTAACACCCGAATAAGTTTTTCAACTTGTTTAAGTCGGGGTCCACTTGAATTGATTCATGATACAGATATATACTATCATATATACTATCATCATAATACAGTCATCACACAAGATAATCACATTGAATTATTTACATTATTTACAATCAGGGGTGTGGAGGGA
>NC_084758.1:18312034-18327034 GCF_033978785.1 Entelurus aequoreus
CAGGCTCTGTAAATGTGTAACTGCACGTGTGCGTCGTTGGAAATGTCAATAAAAAGGTGCAAAGTACCCGACACGGTGAATGTGGAGTGAAAGGTGATTCAAACAACCGGACTGAAGGGAAGCAGCAACAATACTTAAAAAAAGAATAGAATATAAATCGGACTTACATCTTCATTGGTGGTCTGGTTGAGAGAGATCAGGTAGGTGTGGAAGCCCGTCAGGCCCACCACTGACCACAGGGTGAAGAAACACACCAGCAACTCCAGCACAGTGACATTGGGAGTTAAGAAAATAGCAACAGACACTAAAACCACTGAAAAATATAAATAAATACCAAAAATAACTCTGAGCCGTGTTCTACTTTTTTGAGGCGGAAGAACAGCTATTGTCCCTTGTTGTATCCCTTTTACAAATGTATTGCATGTTGACTATTTAAAAAATACAGAATATGTTAAGGTTTAACATGTTTTGGATGGCTATAGTGGCAAAGTAAGCCTCTAACAACAAAACTAACATTGACTGCCATCTTGTGAGAAGCTAGCTCAAATAGCAAATCAAAGTTAGCATCCACATGAATAAAAATGATTAAAATAATTAATAGTCTGCTGTTTATCAACACGACATTAAAGCACAAAAATGCACTGTGGGCAACTTGAATCTAGTTGTTGGTATTATTAACCTATTAGTCTTGACATAATTAGTGTTATTCATTTGAAAACATAAAGCTAGCGTGTTAGCGGCACCATGTTGCCAACTTTTTTTTTTAGAAGCCAATACTTTACAAAAAAAACCTGTTCAACTAATTTTTTGTAATACATTTTCTTCAGTTTTTTATGATTCTTTTATTTTAAAAGCCTACACTTTTTTCCCAACTGACATGCCTCAACATAACATGAACATATACACAATACCTGTCAAAAAAGGAGATATTTTTTGCATTTTTTTGAAGGAGAATCGGTCTCTTTTTAAATTACTGCTTAAATATTTATGACCAATTACTATACATTTTTACTCAAATTTAAAATGTTACTGCTCCACTATTTAATTAGTTGCAAGTGTGTAAATTAATTGTTTATATGTTTTCCAATGGAACCTCAGTTTACAAACTCTTCCTTGTACAAACTTTTAGATTTACAAACCCCATACCGAATAAAAATATGCTTTGTTGTACAAACCTTGTCTCGGTGTATGAAAGTTTAATTCACCCATTGTGTGCCCGAAGCGCAGCCATTGTGGGCGGGCTTATCGATCTCCGTACTCATTCAGTCAGCAGTTCTGTGGTTGGCTACTCTGCTAATTGTTACTTTGTACGGCAATTTTTTTTTTTATAGTTTTGCTCGCTCAATATGAGTCCAAAGAAAGCAACGGACAAGCGAAAAAAATCAGGAAGTGTCCACAGCGTTGTCGACACTGCCTACCATCTTCCCCTACCTCTTTCTTTGGTTGCATCACCCCCTTGTTATGTGTGTTCGATATACAGTACTATATAGCACTTTATATTATGTTCAAAGTGTACAAACTTTTACTTAAAAAAATTACTTTTGTCAAAGAAGGAACACATAATTCATGCTTTCATTGTTTTTTTAGCTTGCTTATAATTTTCTATTTACGAACCCTGTTTAAGAACCAATTAAAGTTCGAAAATGTAGTAGTTAATTTCAATTCTGCTCAAATACAGTACAGTAGGAAAGGGATTCAAACGGACCCATTCCTGGGTGGCTCTCGCGGTAGAGGAAGATGGGGTCACCGTATTTTCCGGACCATAGAGCGCACCGTATTATAAAGCGCACTGCCGACGAATGGTCTTTTTTCATATTTAAGGCGCACCGGATTATAGGGCGCATTAAAGGAGCCTTTCATTTTTATTTATTTTTTCTCAATTGAAAACACTTCCTTGTGAAAAACCGTCCGACCGGAACTCTCAATAACTAAAGTTCCTTGGGTGAATAATGTAAAGTCACTACACCGGTATGTTTTAGCGCTTTCATGGCGAGTTTACTGACAGATATAAGTAAGAACTTTACGTTACTTTATATTAGAAATGGCAACAGCGGAGGATGAATGTCCCGTGACAAGAAGATCGGGAAAAAGAAGAATCTTATCGACTACGGCGTCGCCACGGACTACAAAGGCGGAGGCGTGCAATTTTTCAGGATTTACCGTATTTTGCGGAGTATAAGTCGCACCGGAGTATAAGTCGCACCTGCCGAAAATGCATAATAAAGAAGGGAAAAAACATGTATAAGTCGCACTGGAGTATAAGTCGCATTTTTGGGGGAAATTTATTTGATAAAAGCCAACACTAAGAATAGACATATGATAGGCAATTTTAAATAAATAAAGAATAGTGAACAACAGGCTGAATAAGTGTACGTTATATGAGGCATAAATAACCAACTGAGAACGTGCCTGGTATGTTAACGTAACATATTATGGTAAGAGTCATTCAAATAACTATAACATATAGAACATGCTATACGTTTACCAAACAATCTGTCACTCCTAATCGCTAAATCCCATGAAATCTTATACGTCTAGTCTCTTACGTGAATGAGCGGATGATCGGGGGAACTCCTTCGTCGCACCGTCGATCGCTGGAACGCAGGTGAGCACGGGTGTTGATGAGCAGATGAGGGCTGGCTGGCGTAGGTGGATAGCTAATGTTTTTAGCATAGCTCTGTGAGGTCCCATTGCTAAGTTAGCTTCAATGGCGTCGTTAGCAACAGCATTGTTAAGCTTCGCCAGGCTGGAAAGCATTAACCGTGTAGTTACATGTACATGGTTTAATAGTATTGTTGATTTTCTGTCTATCCTTCCAGTCAGGGGCTTATTTCTTTTGTTTCTATATGCAGTTAAGCCGGATGCTATCACGTTAGCTCCGTAGCTAAAGTGTTTCGCCGATGTATTGTCGTGGAGATAAAAGTCACTGTGAATGTCCATTTCGCGTTCTCGACTCTCATTTTCAAGAGGATATAGTATCCGAGGTGGTTTAAAATACAAATCCGTGATCCACAATAGAAAAAGGAGAGAGTGTGGAATCCAATGAGCCAGCTTGTACCTAAGTTACGGTCAGAGCGAAAAAAGATGCGTCCTGCACTGCACTCTAGTCCTTCACTCTCACGTTCCTCATCCACGAATCTTTCATCCTGGCTCAAATGAATGGGGTAATCGTCGCTCTCTCGGTCCGAATCGCTCTCGCTGCATTGAAAACAATGGGGAAATGTGAGGAGCCTTTCAACCTGTGACGTCACGCTACTTCCGGTACAGGCAAGGCTTTTTTTTATCAGCGACCAAAAGTTGCGAACTTTATCGTCGATGTTCTCTACTAAATCCTTTCAGCAAAAATATGGCAATATCGCGAAATTATCAAGTATGACACATAGAATGGATCTGCTATCCCCGTTTAAATAAAACAATTTCATTTCAGTAGGCCTTTAAGTGCGCCTTATAGTCCGGAAAATACGGTAATCATTTTGCAACTCTACATCACAACTGACGCTGTGGTCAAAGTTAGAATTGCCACAAAACCCATTTCAAGATATTCAACACCCTACTGCCATCTGGCGGCTAAAGTGGATATTTGTCACGTTTCATGTTTCAAGGAAAATCACGACGAATGGGGCCATATGAATCCCCTTCCTGCAGTAGCAGTTTTTTGGGGGTCTGTATCGCAGTTCTTAAAAAGGATATGTTCCGGGTGTTTCCTTCAACGTGCTCAGAAAGCCATCATCCACTGAGCCTGTGAACAGAGCAACACAAAGACATACAGTATTGAAAATTCCCCAAAATAAAAGCTACAAAAAAACACATTTGTCATCATGTTGTTAAAAATGGATACAGGGGGATTTTTTTTTTTTATCACATGCACATCATGTCATGCCCCGGGACTACAGCCTGGATAAGGCTTTGAGGTCACAGTCATACAGCACGAGTGCAGGCCTTTCTTTCAACAACAGGCGGGATACTCACGCATGACCACGTGGACGATGTCAAAGGTGAAGATGTAAATGGTGAGCAGCGAGAGGGAGAGCGTGAACAAGTAGAAGTAGCGGTAGTTCCTCTTGCCCACGCAGTTGCCCACCCACGGGCAGTGGTGGTCAAAGCGGTCTGAGGGGACAAAAAAAGAAAGGAGGGTGGAGATGGTGAAAATGTAGAAGTGAGATGGTTATGCTGAATATATTGTTGATAAGGGCAGAACAGAGTCTAAATCGGGGGAGTCAAACTCATTTTAGATCAGGGGCCACATGGAGAAAAATCTACTCCCAAGTGGGCAGGACCGGTAAAATCACGGCACGATAACTTAAAAATAAAGACAACTTCAGATTGTTTTCTTTGTTTATAAATAGAACAAGCACATTCTGAAAATGTACAAATCATAATGTTGTTGTTTTTTTACACTTACATGTTAGGTTTAATAGTATTCTACTGTAGCGGTTGATTTAAAGACATAACTCACAACACTTGTTACTTGACTTTGTCATCATTATTCACTGTACTGTTCGATTGTGCACATGACAATGTTGTTCTTGTTTAGCATTCATATATGCAGTTAAGAGCGAGTAATTCGGTGCGGCCCCTTTAAGTGGCCGTCAGGAGATTCTCCCAAAGGTGGGGGTTTGTTGTTCCCGCCATTTTTGAGTGTGTGTGATGTAAGCGTTCATTCATTGTAGTTTTTGATTAATAAACGACGCACACGTTTTTGTGCGTCAACGATACTTCAAGTTGTCTTGCTTTCACGCTACAAGCGCAACACTACCTTTGTTTGTCGTTATTTATACTTTCTGAATAAATTATGTGATAATGTTCATCAACTCAGTGTTAATTTTCAATCTATCATAATAAAAAATAATAGCAAAATCAAATTACATGTTATTTATGTAGTTTGCTCATTTTCCTCGACCGAAGTACTAAAATCATGTAGTTTTTACATATGTAGCATCATCTACATCTACAAAGATACAAATAATTGCTATTGCGACATCTAGTGGACACATTTAGAACAGCAGTTTCTTTCATTCAAAAATTTTGGCTTGTTTTTATACTTCGCAAACTCATCCCGCGGGCCGGATAAAACCTGTTCGCGGGCCTGATCCCTGGTCTAAATCATGAGTCGGCAACCCAAAATGTTGAAGGAGCCATATTGGACCAAAAATACAAAAAACAAATCCGTCTGGAGCCGCAAAATATTAAAAGTCCTATATAAGTGTTATAATGAAGGCAACACATGATGTAAGTGTCTATAATAGCTATAGATTTAGATTAGATTAGATTTATTGGTCCCCGTTGGGGGAATTCATTTTCACTGCCGTACATTTAAACAATAGACATTACACATCACAAAACAAAAATAACAAAAATACATCATACATGACCAACACATATATAGGCTTGTCAGACAGGTCAGATAGTAGTAGCCTACTATCAAAATGACTATGTGTCGCAAATCTTCGTTGACTTTAATATTTATTTTACACATTGTTTTACAACATCGGCAAACATTAGTAAAATCTTTGGCAAGCTGGGTAACGTTTGCTGTGGTCTGGAACAACATGGCACACAGACAACTATCAGAAATGTAGCCAAAATTACATACAGATAATGTGCCATGAGACTTGCAAATATAAATTAAATACACAGAGGACATAAGTAAAGGAAATTGAATGAGCTCAAATATACCTACAAACGAGGCATAATGATGCAATATGTACATACGGCTAGCCTAAATAACATGTTAGCATGGATTAGCTTGCAGTCATGCACTGACCAAATATGCCTGATTAGCACTCCACACAAGTCAATAACATCAACACAGCTCACCTTTGTGCATTCACGCACAGCATAAAAGGTTTGGCGGACAAAATGAGACCAAGAAGGAGTGGCATGAAACGTCGGAGAAAGTTATACATGTAAACAAACTGTTGCGTCACAGTCCACACAACTACGGTGAGTTCAAGGACTGACGAAATTAGTAGGACCAAACGGCGCTCACCAACGACTCTCATCAGTGAAGTGGAAACACAAACATTAAACAGTGGGCTTTCTAACAATTAGGAAGGTTTGTGTCATGTTGGTCCTCCTACAGAAACCAGGGAACCACTAGGGTGGCGCTAAAGAGCTGCATATGGCTAAAGAGCTGCGGGTTGTTGACATCATAAATATTATATAATAAATAATATATTTAGGGCTGCAACAACTAATCGATTAAATCGATTAAAATTGATTATAAAAATAGTTGGCGATTAATTTAGTCATCGATTCGTTGGATCTATGCTATGCGCATGCGCAGAGGCGATTTTTTTTTTGATTTTTTTTATATATATTTTTTTTTTTATAAACTAATAAGCGGTAGAAAATGGATGGATGGATGCAACATGTACAAACAGCTGAGAAACAATAATCAAAATAAGTATGGTGCCAGTATGCTGCTTTTTTTCAATAAAATACTGGAAAGGATAGAAATGTAGTTTGTCTCTTTTATCCGATTATTATTCGATTAATCGAAGTAATAATCGACAGATTAATCGATTATCAAATTAATCGTTAGTTGCAGCCCTAAATATATTAGAAATATTATTGAATAAATAATACATTAAAAATAATTATAGTGGATAAATAACTATTTTTTATGCTATGTTATTTTAAATACACAACCTTTTAAATTTTAGCATACACATTAGGTATAATTGCAGAGAGTATCGGTATCGCTATTATCAGCCTGAATTTTACAAGGTATCGGATCCGAAAGAAAATTAAAGTTATCGGACATCACTACCTTGGAGTTTCTTTCTTTTTTCTTTTTTTTTAACATAAATGAATATGCCGTAATCATAGTTACTACAGCAGTTCTGTGGTTGGCTACTCTGCTAATTGTTACTTTGTGCGGCAATTTTTTTCTAGTTTTGCTCGCTCAATATGAGTCCAATGAAAGCGTTGAAAACTACGGTGAGTTCAAGGACCGTCGAATTTAGTAGGACAAAACGGCGCTCACCAACTACTCTCATCAGTGAAGCATAAACACAAACATTAAACAGTGGGCTTTCTAAAACTTAGGAAGGTTTGTGTCATGTTTGTCCTCATACAGAAACTATATTAAAACAAAAAATATGTATGTTTTCCCCATCTTTTTCCTTTTGATACATTTTTTTAAAACTCCAGGGAATCACTTAGGCGGCAACAAAGAGCTGCATATGGTTGAAAAGCTGCGAGTTGTTGACAAAATAAATATTATATAATAAATAATATATTAGAAATATTATTGAATAAACAATATATTAAAAATAATTATAATGGATAAATAACTGTATTTTTTATGCTATGTTATTTTAAATACACAACCTTTCAAATTTTAGCAGACACATTCGGTACATTTGCACAGGATATCGGTATCGCTAATATCAGCCTGAATTTTACTAGGTATCAGATCAGAAAGAAAATTTGAGTTATCGGTCGTCACTACTTTGGAGTTTCTATTTTTCTAACATAAATTAATATGCTGTAATCATAGTTAACACAGCAGTTCTGTGGTTGGCTACTCTGCTAATTGTTACTTTGTGCGGCAATTTTTTTTATAGTTTTGCTCGCTCAATACGAGTCCAAAGAAAGCGTTGAAAACTACGGTGAGTTCAAGGACCGCCGAAATTAGTAGGACAAAACGGCCCTCGCCTCCTACAGAAACCATATTAAAACAAAAAATATATATTTTCCCTCATTTTTTTCCTTTTGATACTTTTTTTTTTTTTTTTTTTTAAACTCCAGGAAACCACTAGGGCGGCGACAAAGAGCTGCATATGGTTCAAGAGCCCCCGGGTCTAAATGAACACATTGTGTTACAATGTAGAAATGAGATGGTTATACTGTATATATTGTTAATAAGGACAGAGCAGGGTCCAAATGAACACAATGTGTGCTACAGTATGTTCACAGGAGTCTAAGGGTGTGCTTTAAAAACAATAATATAAGAAGGCAAAAATGGAGGTAAATGGTGGAATAAAAGTGTCAGGGATACTGTTTGTTTAAAGATAAACTTCAGGTTGCAGTGGCGACATCGATAATAATTATATTACAGATGGATTAGCGGCTGTTTATTCCCCTGCCAAGAAGGCTTTTATGCAACACTGAAACTTGATGGAAGGCCACGGAAGAGTCAATGCTGCACCCCTTCTATTATTATACACCTATTTGCATAGAGCGACGTGCGGTGATCTTCACACCTGGTGAGGCAGAGAAGCCTTTGGAGTTGTGATGTGCGGATCGATACTGAAATATCGATACCAGATCTTTCTACTCCAAAATGTATTCTCAAATCAAAATATCAATACTTTTAAGATCAACGTTGAGTGCTTCTGTTTACATGTTCAGTATTTTCACGTTAACATGTAAATGACCGAATTGTGACTTACTTTTTATTCTAATAATAGTTCTTATGAATTCATTTATATTAATGCTTTTATTATGTTACTTATTTCCTTTTGTATGGTTTGAAAAATCATGTTCGTGTACTAAGTTTTTTCTGTTGTATTATCAGATTGGCTATATAATTATTCACACCACTACCTCAACATACTTCACAGTTTGAGATAAGAAAATATATAATAATAAAATAATAAAAATAAATAGAAATCAATAATAAATAACATAATAAATATTATATAATAAATAATACATTATAAATATTATTGAATAAATAATATACAAACCCCAAAACCAGTGAAGTTGGCACGTTGTGTAAATGGTAAATAAAAACAAAATGCAATGATTTGCAAATCCTTTTCAACTTATATTCAATTGAATAGACTGCAAAGACAGGATATTTAATGTTCCAACTGGAAAACTTTGTTACTTTTTGTAAATATTAGCTCATTTGGAATTTGTTGCATGCAACATGTTTTAAAAAAGCTGGCACAAGTGGCAAAAAAGATTGAAAGAGTGGAGGAATGCTCATCAAACACTAATTTGGAACATCCCACAGGTGAACAGGCTAATTGGGAACAGGTGGGTGCCATGATTGGGTATAAAAGCAGCTTCCATGAAATGCTCAGTCATTCACAAACAAAGATGGGGCGAGGGTCACCACTTTGTCAACAAATGCGTGAGTAAATTGTCCAACAGTTTAAGAACAACATTTCTCAACGAGCTATTGCAAGGAATTTGGGGATTTCACCAGCTACGGTCTGTAATATCATCAAACGGTTCAGAGAATTTGGAGAAATTACTGCACGTAACATTGAATGCCCGTAACCTTGGATCCCTCAGGCGGTACTGCATCAAAAAGCGACATCAGTGTGTAAAGGATATCACCACATGGGCTCAGGAACACTTCAGAAAACCACTACCAGTAACTACAGTTTGTCGCTATATCTGTGAGTGCAAGTTAAAACTCTACTTACTTACTTTAGCCATTTATCAACAACACCCAGAAACACCGCCGGCTTCGCTGGGCCCGAGCTCATCAAAGATGGACTGATACAAAGTGGAAAAGTGTTTTGTGGTCTGACGAGTCCACATTTCAAATTGTTTTTGGAAACTGTGGACGTTGTGTCCTCCGGAACATAGAGGAAAAGAACCATCTGGATTGTTCTAGGCGCAAAGTTGAAAAGCCAGCATCTGTGATGGTATGGGGGTGTATTAGTGCCCAAGGCATGGGTAACTTACACATCTGTGAAGGCACCATTAATTCTGAAAGGTACATACAGGTTTTGGAGCAACATATGTTGCCATCCAAACAACGTTATCATGGACGCCCCTGCTTATTTCAGCAAGACAATGCCAAGCCACATGTTACATCAATGTGGCTTCATAGTAAAAGAGTGTGGGTACTAGACTGGCCTTTGTGTAGTCCAGACCTGTCTCCCATTGAAAATGTGTGGTGCATTATGAAGCCTAAAATACCACAACGGAGACCCCCGGACTGTTGAACAACTTAAGCTGTACATCAAGCAAGAATGGGAAAGAATTCCACCTGAAAAGCTTCAAAAATTGGTCTCCTCAGTTCCCAAACGTTTACTGAGTGTTGTTAAAAGGAAAGGCCATGTAACACAGTGGTAAAAATGCCCCTGTGCCAACTTTTTTGCAATGTGTTGCTGCCATTAAATTCTAAGTTAATGATTATGGGCAAAAAAAAATAAGTTTCTCAGTTGGAACATTAAATATATTGTCTTTGCAGTCTATTCAATTGAATATAAGTTGAAAAGGATTTGCAAATCATTGTATTCTGTTTTTATTTACGAATTACACAACGTGCAAACTTCACTGGTTTTGGGTTTTGTACAAAGATGTTTGTCGGTTAGTCATCACATGTGTTCTTTTAACAATGTCATTACAATGAAAGCCAAATAGGAAGCGGAGATCAGGCTTTTTTTACCAGGTTTAAAACAATGACTTCCTCAAACCCCTAAAAATAGAGCCGCACTTCAAAGACACTTTGCGCTCACCAACACAGTTGTCGCAGATGCTGCAGTGGGACGCTCGCGGCGGCCGGAAGATCTTGCACGTGTAGCAGTACTTGAGCTTGACGATCTGGTTGTTGATCTGAACGTTGCGGATGCGAGGCGGCGGCCGCTGGCCGCTGGGGACGTTGCCATTGGCGGCCTCTGCAGAAGACAAAAGTGAGCGTTAAAATAAACAAATAAAAAAGTCAGCAGAATTTGCTATACAACTCTTGTGTTGGCGCTCACTAAGATGATGCATCTAAGTACACCATATTGCCAAAAGTATTTGGCCACCCATCCAAATGATCAGAATCAGGTGTCGTAATCACTTGGCCCGAACACAGGTGTATAAAATCAAGCACTTAGGCATGGAGACTGGCATGAAAGAATGGGTGATTTCCAGCGTGGAACTGTCATGGGATGCCACCTGTGCAACAAATCCAGTCGTGAAATTTCCTCGCTCCTAAATATTCATAAGTCAACTGTCGGCTTTATTATAAGAAAATGGAAGAGTTTGGGAACAACAGCAACTCAGCCGCGAAATGGTAGGCCACGTAAACTGACAGAGAGGGTAGAGCGGAAGCTGATAAGGGTTTCCATGGCCGAGCGGCTGAACCTAAGCCATACATCACGTCGGAGGCAGTGGTGTAAAGCACGTCGCCACTGGACTCTGGAGCAGTGGAGTGATGAATCACGCTTTTCCATCTGGCAATCTGATGGACGAGTCCGGAGGTTGCCAGTAGAACGGTACATTTCGGACTGCATTGTGCCGAGTGTAGTAGAATTTCTGACCTTTGAGCTATATTTCGTGTCTATCAAGAATGTCTGCTTGTTTCATTTCTCTTCTATTCTATACCATTGAAGGACCAGATGTAGGACAAAGTCGAATATGGAGTCGCTCTGACCATTCTACAAAATGTTTTGATTGTCTAAGCATGACTAAGGGATTCAAGGATGTTGCAAAACAAACATGTCGAAAACAACGGGACCTTGGGGCATGGGGAAACAGATAAAATGGCCAAGTGACAAGGGCTGGGAGAGATTGCTTGATTCTTGTGTCCTCCGGAGGACGTTTGTTTGTCTGCATGGGCAGCTTAATCCAACTTTGCACTTTTGACTATGGGTAAATAAACTTTTTGTACTAAACTCCCTTTTGTTGCTGTTTAAGCTTCGGACAATCCTCTACACGAGTGTGAAATTTTGTGGAGAAGGAATTATGGTGTGGGGTTGTTTTTCAGGAGTTGGGCCCCTTCCTCTTCCAACATGACTGTGCACCAGTGCACAAAGCAAGGTCCATAAAGACATGGATGACAGAGTCTGGTGTGGATGAAGTTGACTGGCCTGCACAGAGTCCTGACCTGAACCCGATGGAAAACCTTTGGGATGAATCAGAACGGAGACTGAGAGCCAGGTCTTCTCCACCAACATCAGTGTGTGACCTCACCAATGCGCTTTTGGAAGCATGGTCAAAAATTCCTATAAACACACTCCGCAACCTTGTGGACAGCCTTCCCAGATTAGTTGAAGCTGTGATAGCTGCAAAAGGTGGACCGACATCATATTGAACCCTATGGGTTAGGAATGGGATGGCACTTCAAGTTCATATGTGAGTCAAGGCAGGTGGCCAAATACTTGTGGCAATATAGAGTATTTGACCCCTATTGTCAACTCAAATCAAGGGAGATCATCATTCAGTCACTATGCAACACATAGCTGGAATAAACTTCCTGAAGATGTCAGACTCTCCCCAACTCTCACTACTTTTAAAACTAGACTGAAGACTTTTATGTTCACCTTAGCTTTAAGCTAAATCTTTTAATCTTTTAACTTTTAACGTCTGCACTGTTTTTATTTTTATTGTCTGCATTTTAATTTTGCTTTTATTTTCTTTCATTTCACTTTGTTGTCTGTGAAGCACTTTGAGTCTGCCTTGTGTATGAAAAGCGCTATACAAATAAAGTTGCCTTGCCTTGCCTTGCCTATTGTCAGCTGTATCTTTCACACCTAGAGCAGTTTACCTCGTGCAATAATCACCACTGGGCAATTGTCATATCTTGTGCATGTTACAGCAGTGTAGTGTAATGTCCAGGAACACAGCAGGGAATATGTGAAGTGATGCTGCCACTCCCTCCGGCTGCACAGCTCAAGTCTGCTATAGTGACGTTGTTTCATATTCCGAGAGGATGCTATTCCTCATATTAGCCGTCCTCCCTGGGGGCCACTCGCTTACACGCTGCAGGGACAAAGAACCACGGCACTGCAGACATTTTATCCGCAGCAAGAACCAGATTCTAATCCCAAAATGTACGAAAGAGCATAGAATTACAGTTTGAATCGTTTGTATATATTGCATGTCTTATGTTTGGAGATGTTTTGCTATTTGGACAGGACAAAATCCAAGAAATCTACAGCATTGTGTCAGAAGGGTTAAAAAAAAAAAAAAAAAAGGTGTGGTGAGCAGAGTCTTTGCACAAAATATTCTCCATTTCAGTGGTTCTCAGGCTTTGCTCAGTTAAGTTCCCCTGCAGTGGAATGTGTTTTGCAGCCTAGTACATTCTAAAAAGAGAACTAGGGAGAAAAAAAAGACACAAAACAACACCTTAGCATCAATATTTGAATAATTCATGTTGAAAACGGTGCTCATCTGTTGTGGTCTTTTATTTAATATTCAGAAATTTAAAAAATGTGTTGTCAAATCAAACTAAAATCAGACTAATCACACTTTTTAATTAGTTTTATTTGTGATTAGACTTAGACAAACTTTATTGATCCACAAGGGAAATTGTTCACACAGTAGCTCAGCTACAAAGGATGGAAAGGGTACGGATGGAAAGGATAATGCACACAAGAGCACAAAAGATGGTGAAAACAAAAGGTCTAAAGTACACTAAAAATGTACCATAGTACAATATATATATATATATATAACATATATGTAATATTTACATATTATATATACAGTATATAATGTATACTAATATATTACAATATTATATTATATGTTTATATAATATATACAATATATAACAAATCCAAATTACCATGTACAATATTACAGTATATGTAACAGCTGCAGCAAAAAAAAAAAAAAAGGGCAGCATAAAATAGACAGTAGATCCAGCAGAAAATGTAAATTATAAATCTATATAATCACAATAAAGTGCTTGCTTACATCATTTAAATAACCTAAAAAAAGGACCCAACTATTTTCACATACATGCAATTCTGTTATCAGAATGTCATACACAAAAATGTTTTTAAACTTTTACACGAATGTACATGAAATGTGATCTACACACATCATCAGTAGGGTCAAACTAACCTATTAGAATGTCATATAACAGTAATATTGGCCAAAATGATCATCTTTATTCTATTTTATTTCGGTATTGTTGAATGTGCTCAAAAACACACACTTAACCCTTTTGTGGACCAAGTTGTTTTTTGGACCAAGTTGTTTTTTTGTCAATAGCAGGGGATGCATGTGCCTGTATGAGCCAGTCTGCCCCACAAGCAAAAAAAAAAAAAAAAAAGCCAGCGCAAAGCATTTTGGGTAAACTCATACCATAAATTGATAATCCACAGACGTCGCATGTGGCAAAACGTCACTAAAGGAGTAAATTCCAAACGGGTCCAGAAGTGTGAAGGAAGGCAAGATTGTTTTATAAATATCTCTGCAACACCACTACGGTTTGATTCCACATTTTCGAGACTTATGCAGATCCCAAATACACAAAACTGCTACCAATAGGTAAGAAAAGTTGGTTTTGCATGATAGGTCCCCTTTAAGGTAGTAAGCTGGCGACAGTTTATCAAAGTGCAGTTATCAATCATTTCTATTTAAAGTGATAACACTAACCTCTCTACTGCTCGCTAGTGTTACCATATCTGAGTTATTGTGCAGAAATATGGGCAAACAACTACAAATGTGCGCTTCATTCACTAACCGTGTTACAAAAGAGATCAGTTAAAATAATACATAATGTTGGATATTGAGAACACACAAACCCTTTATTTTATTGAATCAAAAATATTGAAATTCAACGGCTTGGTGCATTTACAAACAGCTACAATTATGTACAAAGCAAAGTATAATTTGCTACCCAAGAATGTACACCAATTCTTCTCAAAATATTAGAAATATAACCTTGGAGGAAAATAAAATTTCAAAAATGTGTATGCACGTACAACACTTAAAACCTTTAGCATATTAGTAAGTGAAATTAAATTATGGAATGGAGTAAGCAAGTAAATCAAACAAAGTACTAATATTATTTAGTTTAAGGAACTGTTCAAACTGCAAGTGTTCGCAAAGTTCAAAGAAGAAATATTATAATAAACATCTTGAACCTTTAAAAAAAAATGTCCTCTGTGAACCATAAATTTCCTAATTATTTATTCATGAGAACATTAATTATTGTGTACAGTATATGTTTATATGTTTAATATGTATTTATTTATTAAATATTTGTTTACTTATTACATATATACACATATACATAGATACATACATATATATATATATATATATATATATATATATATATATATATATATATATATATATATATAT
>NC_084758.1:18337034-18354534 GCF_033978785.1 Entelurus aequoreus
CATGTAAACAAACTAAGGTGAGTTCAAGGACCGCCAAAATTAGTAGGACAAAACGGCGCTTGCCAAATACTCGAATCAGTGAAGCATGTTTAATATAAACAGTGTGATTTATAACAATTAGGGAGGTTTGTGTCATGTTTGTCATACAGAAACCATATTAAAACAAAAAATATATTTTTTTCCCCCTCATCTTTTTCCATTTTTCATACATTTTTGAAAAAGCTTCAGAGAGCCACTAGGGCGGCGCTAAAGAGCCGCATGCGGCTCTAGAGCCGCGGGTTGCCGACCCCTGGACTATACCAACCGACATTCGACGGAAGCAACTTTAAAGCAGGGCTATGCAACTTGTAACCAAATCCGACCCAAGAATGACACCAGACCAGCCTCAGAGTTCAGTTCAAAACTTGGCAGACTCACACTTTTTCAGCAAATTCCTAAAAACACCAGAGCGTAGTGTTGTCCCGATACCAATATTTTGGTACCGGTAACAAGATTATTTTGATACTTTTCGGTAGATTTCGATACTTCTCTAAATAAAGGGCACCACAAAAAATGGCATTATTGGCTTTATTCGAACAAAAAATTAGAGATATCCGATAATGGCCTTTTTTGCCGATTTCCGATATTCCGATATTGTCCAACTCTTAATTACCGATTCCGATATCAACCGATACCGATATATACAATCGTGGAATTATCACATTAGTATGCCTAATTTTGTTGTGACGCCCCACTGGATGCATTAAACAATGTAACAAGGTTTTCCAAAATAAATCAATGAAAAAAAATGCCAACATGGCACTGCCATATTTATTATTGAAGTCACAAAGTGCATTATTTTTTTTTAACATGCCTCAAAACAGCAGCTTGGAATTTGGGACATGCTCTCCCTGAGAGAGCATGAGGAGGTTGAGGTGGGCGGGGTTGGGGGGGCGGGGTTGAGGTGGGGCGGGGGGTAGGGGGTAGCGGGGGGTGTATATTGTAGCGTCCCGGAAGAGTCAGTGCTGCAAGGGGTTCTGGGTATTTGTTCTGTTGTGTTTATGTTGTGTTACGGTGCGGATGTTCCCCCAAAATGTGTTTGTCATTCTTGTTTGGTCTGGGTTCACAGTGTGGAGCATATTTGTAACAGTGTTAAAGTTGTTTATACGGACACCCTCAGTGTGACCTGTATGGCTGTTGACCAAGTATGATTTGCATTCACTTGTGTGTGTGAAAAGCCGTAGATATTATGTGACTGAGCCGGCATGCAAAGGCAGTGCCTTTAAGGTTTATTGGCGCTCTGTACTTCTCCCTACGTCCGTGTACACAGCAGCGTTTTGAAAAGTCATAAATTTAACTTTTTAAAACCGATACCGATAATTTTGAAACAGATACCGATAATTTCCGATATTAAATTTTAAAGCATTTATCGGCCGATATTATCCGCCGATAATATCGGCAGTCCGATATTATCGGACATCTGTACAAAAAATCTTAGGGTACATTAAACATATGTTTCTTATTGCAAGTTTGTCCTTAAATAAAATAGTGAACATACAAGACAACTTGTCTTTTAGTAGTAAGTAAACAAACAAAGGCTCCTAATTTAGTCTGCTGACATATGCAGTAACATATTGTGTCATTTATCATTTTATTATTTTTTCAAAATGATTAAGGACAAGTGGTACAAAATAAATAATTAATCTACATTTTCATTTACTGTTAATATCTGCTTATTGGTGGATCTACACCTGACATTCACTGTAATGATACCAAGTACAAGAGCGTATCTAGTCGATACTACTTTGATTACATCGATATTTTTTGTAATCGCAAAAAATGTTTTCGTTTAAAAAAAAAAAAAAATTTATGTTTATAAATTCAAGAAATACGTCCCTGGTCACACGAGGACTTAAATTATGACCAATGTATGATCCTGTAACTACTTGGTATCGGATCGATACCCAAATGTGTGGTATCATCCAAAACTAATGTAAAGCATCCAAACCACAGAAGAATAAGTGATTATTACATTTTAACAGAAGTGTAGATAGAACATGTTAAAAGAGAAAGTAAGCAGATATTAACAGTAAATGAACAAGTAGATTAATAATCTATTTTGTACCACTTGGCCTTCATAATTTGGACAAAATAACAGAATGGGAAATGATGCAATATGTCATATGTTAGGAGTCTTTGTTTGCTTACTTACTACTAAAAACAAGTTGTCTAGTATGTTCAATATTTAATTTAAGGACAAAATTGTTCTTGGATTACAATAAGAAACATACAGTCGTGGTCAAAAGTTCACATACAATTGTAAAGAACATAATCATGTTGTCATGGCTGTCTTGAGTTTCCAATCATTTCTACAACTCTTATTTTTTTGTGATAGAGTGATTGGAGCACATACTTGTTGGTCACAAAAAACATTCATGAAGTTTGGTTTCTTTAATGAATTTATTATGGGTCTACTGAAAATGTGAGCAAATCTGCTGGGTCAAAAGTATACATACAGCAATGTTAATATTTGCTTACATGTCCCTTGGCAAGTTTCACTGCAATAAGGCGCTTTTGGTAGCCATCCACAAGCTTCTGCTTGAATTTTTGACCACTCCTCTTGACAAAATTGGTGCAGTTCAGCTGACATGGACTTGTTTCTTCAGCATTGTCCACACGTTTAAGTCAGGACTTTGGGAAGGCCATTCTAAAACCTTCATTCTAGCCTGATTTAGCCATTCTTTAACCACTTTTGAGGTGTGTTCGGGGTCATTGTCCTGTTGGAACACCCAACTGCGCCCAAGACCCAACCTCCGGGCTGATGATTTTAGGTTGTCCTGAAGAATTTGGAGGTAATCCTCCTTTTCCATTGTCCCATTTACTCTCTGTAAAGCACCAGTTCCATTGGCAGCAAAACAGGCCCAGAGCATAATATTACCACCACCATGCTTGACGGTAGGAATGGTGTTCTTGGGATTAAAGGCCTCACTTTTTGTTCTCCAAACATGTTGCTGGGTATTGTGGCCAAACAGCTCAATTTTTGTTTCATCTGACCACAGAACTTTCCTCCAGAAGGTCTTATCTTTGTCCATGTGATGTCATCAGGACAACAATACTACTCACTAAAGGAGACTCGGGTGTTGAATTGAATAGAGGAGTTTAGTCTCTTTAAACCAACCCTGAACCCTTTTTCGCTGCAATACCCCTGGGCAATGACCACCTCAGCAGTATTTCCTGTAAGCACGACCTTATTACATGAAAATACACTGCCTCACAGCACAGTGGAGCCTTAATGACAAACCACTGTGACCATTATCATCATCATGAACATTACGTCATGATGAGACTTGCATAAAGGTGCGCCGTTAAGTGCTGCTCTGCATCCCAGTGAATTGTCACAATCTCAACGCAGTGCACTGAAGTATTAAACTAAAACCACCACCGTAAAGATAAGAGGGTTCACTTCTCCCGCAGTGCTCATCAAAATGGAGTATTACTGTCCAACAAAGCTGACCGTCAGCATGACATAACCAACAATCAAAGTCCACCGGTGTTGTCACTATGTGCTGATTAACACATACCTGAGCACACACCTGCAGAACTGGTCTGATCGGTTTTCTAGCACTGCTGTTTTCCCCCCCCCCCCCGCATAATAGAAGACAAGAGGCAGACTTGAAATGATGCCTCGGCCTTTTGTTGGGAAGCGTTTTGAGTCACACGCCGTTTTATCCGTTCCCATCAGGCCCTGCACTTCCTTCCTTCCTTCCTGGACGTAAGCGCTTCCTGTGCGGCCGAGGAGGAGCAGGCTGATGATGCTGGCGTGGCACTGCCAGATCATCGGTTATAGAGCGAAAACCCTTAAATGAATCACCTGCCTTTATGCAGCATGTGGGGTGGAGGGGGATGATTTCATCTGCAAGGCTTATTGATCCGATCGTCAGGCTCTGACTCTTTGTATGGATCCCTCGCGAGAATTACGTTACGGCAATTCATCAAAGTGCACGTGTGCGCATTACATGAGCTTTCGTGACAAATCAATACTTGCAGGTTTACTTGTGATGAGTCATTTTCCAAAATACAGTACATTGGAACATTTAACAATAATTTCCCTATAGGATATAACAGAAATAATCAGTTCCAGGGTCAAACTGTGCAGGCAATTTCAACTGTCACGCAAATGTATAAGGAAGTTCGATTCTGATATATCAAGACAACAAAACATTCATGTCTTGAAGGGGTCTACTGAACATGTAAATGTGGTTATTTGGTCCAAATTTTGCATAGATTATGTTTTATGGACCATCTTCAAGCCACTTTCGGACCGTCTCTTTTAGTAGGCGGTCCCATTTACGTGCCTCCACTACGACTGCGTCTCCTCCCCGTCAGTCATGTTGTAGTTTTTAGCGCTTCCATGTGGAATCCGCTTTGATTGATTGATTGATTGATTGATTGAAACTTTTATTAGTAGATTGCACAGTACAGTACGTGTTCCATACAATTGACCACTAAATGGCAACACCGGAATAAGTTTTTCAACTTGTTTAAGTCTCGGTCCACGTTAATCAATTCATGGTACAAATATATACTATCAGCATAATACAGTCATCACACGAGTTAATCATCAGAGTATATACATTGAATTATTTACATTATATACAATCCGGGGGGGGTTAGGTTTAGTTGATATCAGCACTTCAGTCATCAACAATTATATCATCAACACATCACACACTGACAAACCTATCATTACTATAACAATCTACAAGGTTAATATAGGTTGCTTCTCTTTCTTCCCCTCCATTTTTCTGCATTCTTTTGTATCTCTAGTTATCATTACGTACAGTATATGTATTGTTGCATTTGAACAACTGTATTGTTGATAATAGAGGTAAATTATTGGTATTGCTCATTATCAATAGCGCTATTTCTATTGGTATTTGTATTGCTCCATTTGTAGTGTAACAATGCTCATTGTCATTTCTGTATTATTATTTATTTCGCTAATTGCTTCTTTGCTATCACTTTTACCATCATATTTGTACATATCGTATTTGCTGATGTTGCTCTATTGTTGTTGTTGTTGTTATTGTTGTGTTTGCTGTTGTTGTTTTTGTCTCTCTGTCTAATCCCCCTCTTGTCCCCACAATTCCCACCTCTATCTTCCTTTTTTTCCTCTTTCTATTCCCTCCTGCTCCGGCCCGGCTGCATCAAAAGAAAATATAAATATATTTAATAAAGTCAAATACCACTAAGGCAACAAGGGAAGTATCCAACACTTCACTTTTCTAAAGTAAATCTGTACAGCAGATATGATCATCTACACCAACAATATGATTTGCCTGAGTGGCTGGAGAGGACAAATTGGAAAAAATTAAATAAAATAAAAATCAATTTAAGACTTTTTTTAATTGATTAAGAATCGTTACAAAAAAAAAAAATCGCAATTATTCTGAAAATCTTTTTTTTTTTTTTGCCCCCTAAGTAAATCTGTACAGAAGATATGATCATCTACATCAACAATATGATTTGCCTGAGTTGCTGGACAGGACAGATAGAAAAAAAAAATACAAAAAAATAATACATTTTACAAATTTTTTTATCGATTAAGAATAGTTACAAAAAAGAACCGCAATTATTCTGAAAATTGCTCTTTTTTTTTTTTTAATATTACCCCCTCTAGTAAATAAAGGTTTAAAAAAACAACAATCGTCTCAAATTACAAACAGCTTGTTCAGATGGTGTGGATTAAATTTTTCGAACCTTATGGGGATCCCAAACACACAAAAAATGGTGCCAACAGGTAAGAAAAGTGGGGTTTGCATAATATTAAACCATGAACCTTAACGCCAAAGGATTAATCATGAAAAGGTGAGTAGCCTTGAAGATCCGTCCATTTCCTATACCGCTTGTCCTCTAAGTGAACGAACATGTCATTGTCCTAATCTTCACACAAATGTCAAAAGAAGTTAACCACTAAAACAAAACCCATATTTAGCTAACAATAATACTAATTATGATGTTGTAGTCTGCTGATTATATTGCAGAGTCATGAAATGAAAGCCAACAAAGACATACTGTACATGACGCATCACATCCACCTATCAGACACGTGTTTGGGTGTGTTCACCGCGCACAGACTTCGACCTATTGGATTCTCTATTCCAAACAAAACGTGCAACATCACGCCACAGAGGTTTGAATGTTAAACTACCCTTTTTAATGTTTGATAGAATTTGCAGAAGTGACAAATCATGAAACAACATTGTCATACAAACATCCGTAGCCTCCGACTGCAAGGCTTTTTTTCCAGGGCACAGGCCGAATTAAAAAATGCACCATGCTAAATATCAGATGAGAGAGGAGCTTTGCAGAGCCGGAACCCTTAAAAGACCTTTGCTTTAGTCCAACTATGTCGAAAAGCTTCTCAGCCTTAGTGGAATACAGTGTTGACCTCGGCTTACGAGTATTTTGAGATACAAGCGGTCTTGCGGCAAATTGTTAGACTAAGTTGTAAGCAAATATTTGAGTTTTGGGCCTACCCACCGCAAGTTGGTGTAGCGATTGTTAGAATGAACCCTGTAAGTTGAACCCTGTAAGATCCGCCCAAAACATCTGGCTTTACTTAGCAATAGCTTATCGCTAGAAATCGATATTTATTAAATTAAACAAAAAGACATTTAACGGTGAAATTTTTTTTAAAACTTGGAACAATGTAGGGATGTTTGTAGGGATGTCCGATAATGGCTTTTTGCCAATATCCGATATTCCGATATTGTCCAACTCTTAATAACCGATATCAACCAATACCGATATAAACCGATACCGCTATATATACAGTCGTGGAATTAACACATTATTATGCCTAATTTGGACAACCAGGTATGGTGAAGATAAGGTCCTTTTTTTTTAAATTAATAAAATAAAAAAAGATAAATTAAAAACATTTTTTTGAATTAAAAAAAAAGTAAAACAATATAAAACAGTTACATAGAAACTAGTGATTAATGAAAATGAGTAAAATGAACTGTTAAAGGTTAGTACTATTAGTGGACCAGCAGCACGCACAATCATGTGTGCTTACGGACTGTATCCCTTGCAGACTGTATTGATATATATTGATATATAATGTAGGAACCACAATATTAATAACAGAAAGAAACAACCCTTTTGTGTGAATGAGTGTAAATGGGGGAGGGAGGTTTTTTGGGTTGGTGTACTAATTGTAAGTGTATCTTGTGTTTTTTATGTTGATTTAATTTTTATTTTTTTTAAAATAAATAAATAACGATACCGATAATAAAAAAACTGATACCGATAATTGCCGATATTACATTTTAAAGACATCTCTAATTGTTTACCTCCCAATATTCATCTGTAAAATCTAACATTGTACCAAAATGCTGCTTTACAATGTGATAATGCGTGAGATTTAACAAAATGTTTATTGTTGAGGTTGTGGTTGACAGTGGTGTATAGCACTGCACTACATCCTTTTGCTTCGAATATGTTGGTAATTGTAGGGAGAGGATATCTTAGAAACACATCTGCAAACATAGTATAAATATTTTTTTTTTAAATCAAAACTGTTTAATTTGTGAAGATATATAGTCGTGGTCAAAAGTGTACATACACTCGTAAAGAACATAATGTCATGACTCTCTTGAGTTTCTAATAATTTCTACAACTCTTATTTTTTTGTGATAGAGTGATTGGAGCACATACTTGTTGGTCACAAAAAACATTCATGAAGTTTGGTTCTTTTATGAATTTATTATGGGTCTACTGAAAATGTGACCAAATCTGCTGGGTCAAAAGTATGAATACAGCAATGTTTTAGAATGGCCTTCCCAAAGTCCTGACTGAAACGTGTGGACAATGCTGAAGAAACAAGTCCATGTCAGAAAACCAACAAATTTAGTTGAACTGCACCAATTTTGTCAAGAGGAGTGGTCAAAAATTCAAGCAGAAGCTTGTGGATGGCTACCAAAAGCACCTTATTGCAGTGAAACTTGCCAAGGGACATGTAAGCAAATATTAACATTGCTGTACAGCGTTTCCCATAAACTGCCAAGATACCGGTGGCGGTGGGGGCGTGGCTATGGGCGTGGTCACCATGACATCGAGTAATTTGCATAATTTACTACAATATGATTTTCTCTAAAAAGGCTCAAAAAATGTATACTTATTAATAATAACAGTTTTGTTTTAAACGTCCATCCATCCATCCATCCATCCATTTTACAATATAATTACAACACTTTATGTACATATTTATATACAGATTTGAACAATAAGTTATTCACTGAAATATATTTATTAATTGTGGTTCTTACAAAAAATATATCTTATAAAAATATAAAAGCTAAAATGTCTCTTAAAGCTCTGCCCCTTTAATTAGTGCATACTAAATAATTTAACTTTAGCCTACTACTACAACCATATTATTTACCAGCAACATAAAGTGAAACAGAGGCAGAGGTGTCCTGCCACAGTCAGTAACAAATAAACAGAAAACAGTAGTGGTGGTAGATAGACACAGAGCTTCATCAAACATCTGATCCACTGAACAAAGAGCTCCAAAAATCTTGATCCTACACTTCTCTTTTGTAAAGTAAATCTGAACAGCCGATATGGGCATCTACATCAACTATATGATTTGCCTGAGAAGCTTGACAGGACACAAAAAAATTTAAAAAAATTAAAAATTAAAAAATTTAAAAAAAAAAATTTTTATTTATTTTTTTTGTTTTTTGTGGCGACCTTAATTCTTTCGTGGCGAGCCGCCACAAATAAATGAATGTGTGGGAAACACTGCTGTATGTATACTTTTGACCCAGCAGATTTGGTCACATTTTCAGTAGAGCCATAATAAATTCATAAAAGAACCAAACTTCATGAATGTTTTTTGTGACCAACAAGTATGTGCTCCAATCACTCTATCACAAAAAAATAAGAGTTGTGTATGTGATTCGCGACTGTACCTTTTAAGTCATGTTTTGATTGTGCAGGTGTGCTCAAAAAAGTGGCCAGTGAGGGCATAGAGTCATGGGTGTTTTGAAACTATCCACACATTGCGGAAATACCTTGGGTTAAAATGATAAAAACCAGTTTTATCAGGTTTCCTGCCAAGTATTTCAGTGCATTCAGGTGCGAAAGTAATGGCAAAAAAAACACACAAAAAAACAAGCGAGGCAAAAATCTGGCCATAATATCTGCTCAGATAGACGTCCTTCAAAAATCTTTGAAATCCTAATCCAGAGTATGAAAAGCAGAGGATACAATCTGTTCCCTCTCCCGAGTTCAAATCCGTCTTGCCAGTTATGCAACGTTTTAAACACCATATGAGAGCGACGAAACATGGGAAGCGAAGGTCATGGGCCCTTTTTTTCTAGGATTAAATATAGGATTAGAGGGGTTGCATCATACAATATTCACTAAGTGATATGACGAATAATGATAAATTGGGTGATCTCATTTAGAATCCGCATGGTTTGAACAAAAAAAATCAATACAAAGTGACGAAAAGAATCAGAATCAAAAATAAAAAAAGGAAATTTTCATACAACGAGAGTGACAAAGCCAGGAGATTGCTGTATTAGTGTTGTCCCGATACCAATATTTTGGTACCGGTACCAAAATGTACTTCTGTACTTTTTGGTACTTTTCTAAATAAAGGGGACCACAAAAAATGTAATTATTGGCTTTATTTTAACAAAAAATCTTAGGGTACATTAAACATATGTTTATATTGCAATTTAGTCCTTAAATAAAATAGTGAACGTACTAGACAACTTGTCTTTTAGTGGTAAGTAAACAAACAACGTCCATTTCTCTGATGATGCAATTGTTGATGACTGAAGCGTTGATACCAACCAAACCTAAACACCCCCCCCCCCCCCTCCCCCATATCCCACACCCCGGATTGTAAATAATGTAAATAATTCAATGTATATACTCTGATGATTATCTTGTGTGATGACTGTATTATGAGGATAGTATATATCTGTATCATGAACCCGACTTAAACAAGTTGAAAAACTTTTAGGGTGTTACCATTTAGTGGTCAATTGTACGGAATATGGACTGTACTGTGCAATCTACTAATACACGTTTCAATCAATCAATCAAAAACAAGGTTTTCCAAAATAATAGAACAACTTCTACTCCAGTTATAGAAAAAAGTGCCAACATGGCACTGTCATATTTATTATTGAAGTCACAAAGGGTGGGCGGGGTTTGGTGGTAGCGGGGGTTGTATATTGTAGCGTCCCGGTAAAGTTAGTGCTGCAAGGGGTTCTGGGTATTTGTTCTGTTGTGTTTAGAGATGTCCGATAATATCGGCCTGCCGATATTATCGGCCAATAAATGCTTTAGAATGTAATATCAGAAATTATCGGTTTAGTTGTTTTTTTTTATCGTATCGGTTTTTTAATTTTTTATTTTTTAAAATGTTTTATTAAATCAACATAAAAAACACAAGATACACTTACAATTAGTACACCAACCCAAAAAACCTCCCTCCTCCATTTACACAAAAGGGTTGTACTTCACTGTGCAATCTACTAGTAAAAGTTTCAATCAATCAATAAATCACTTATTCTTCTGTTGTTTGGATGCTTTACATTAGTTTTGGATGATACCACAAATTTGGGTATCAATCCGATACCAAGTAGTTACAGGATCATACATTGGTCATATTCAAAGTCCTCATGTGTGCAGGGGCATATTTCCTAACTTTATAAACATAATAAACATTTAATAAAAACAAAAGAAGATTTTGTGATGCTAAAAAAATATCGATTTAATCATGGTAGTATCGACTAGAAACGCTCCTGTACTTGGTATCATTACAATGGATGTTAGGTATAGATCCACCAATGGCGTTTGTTTATATTGTAGCGTCCCGCAAGAGTTGGTGCTGCAGGGAATTCTGGGAATTTGTTCTGTAGTGTTTATGTTGTGCTGCGGTGCATATAATCTCCCAAAAATGTGTTTGTCATTGTTGTTTAGTTTGGTTTCGTTATATGGCACAAGTTTATGACAGTGTTGGCTTTGTTCATACGGCCACCCTTAATGTGACATGTATGGTTGGTGAGTAAGTATGCCCTTCATTCGCTTATGTGTATTATATGGAAAGTTAAGATGAACGTCTTAATGGTCCATGATCGGGTTAGACTTTGTTTATAGTTTACACCCACCGTCATGATTCCGGTGTGTAAAGCATCTCTTCCTGAGGGCGTTTCAGTGTTATCACTTCACCTTTTTTGTCCGTTCTCCATTTTCTGTCTACACTCCGTGTCTGCCTGTAAGTTCTCCGTGAATGTGCATTGGCGAACATGCTCGTCTGCATGACACCACGTGACGACTGGTACTTTTTAGAGGCGGTATAGTACCAAATATGATTCATTAGTATTGCGGTACTATACCAATACCGGTATCCCGTACAACTCTATGCTGTATCTTAAATGGGGCGTGGGCATAAATCAAGTTATTGCTAAATTATCAGAGTCCAGCTGCTGCGTTCCTATTGGCTGACAGATGCTGTGGAAGGATCTGGTGTCGGTTACAAGATCTGCAGCCTCTCATCCTCCTCCTTTTGCAACACACCCCTTGGCAGACTGGCGGACACGCAGCGAGCTTCCGCCTGGCGACATGCACGCGCAAAAAGGCAGGAAGGATGAGCATCCTCGCATATGCTCCTCTGGCTTCGCGGCTCGACGTCCCAGGGCGGACAGACATGTGACACGCTGTCCTACCGCTCCCCCATTTCTCCATCATCACGCCAAGCTCCGTATGTGGCAGTCAACATGCGACACGCACTGATGCACTAGCACAGTGTTTTTCAACCTTTTTTGAGCCTAGGCACATTTTTTTGCGTTGAAAAAAATCCGGAGGCACACCACCAACAGAAATCATTAAAAAACGAAACTCAGTTGACAGTAAAAAGTCGTTGTCGCAATTGTTGGATTTGACTTAAAACCATAACCAAGCATGCATCACTATAGCTCTTGTCTCAAAGTAAGTGTACTGTCACCACCTGTCAAGTCACGCCGTGACTTATTTTGAGTTTTTTGCTGTTTTCCTGTGTGTAGAATTTTTGTTTTTGTCTTGCGCTCCTTTTGGTGGCTTTTTCTCTTTTTTTGGTATTTTCCTGTAGCAGTTTCATGTCTTACTTTGAGCGATATTTCCCGCATCTACTTTGTTTTAGCAATCAAGAATATTTCAGTTGTTTTTATCCTTCTTTGTGGGGACATTGTTGATTGTCATGTCATGTTCGGATGTACATTGTGGATGCCGTCTTTGCTCCACAGTAAGTCTTTGCTGTCGTCCAGCATTCTGTTTTTGTTTACTTTGTAGCCAGTCCAGTTTTAGTTTCGTTCTGCATAGCCATCCCTAACTTTCAATGCCTTTTCTTAGGGGCACTCACTTTTGTTTATTTTTGGTTTAAGCATTAGACACCTTTTTACCTGCACGCGGCCTCCCGCTGTTTCCGACATCTACAAAGCAATTAGCTACCGGCTGCCACCTACTGGTATAGAAGAGTATTACACGGTTACTCTGCCGAGCCCTAAACAGCACAGACCACTCAACAACAACACATACTGTGCAGATTATAATTACTGGTTTGCAAAAAATAATTTCACCCAAATAGGTGAAATTAGATGATCTCCCACGGCACAACAAACTGTATCTCACAGCACACTGGTGTGCTGCAGCACAGTGGTTGATAAACACTGCACAAGCAGACCAAGCGAAGAAAGATGTGCTTAACGGTCAAAAGCTCCTCAAATGCCGCATTCAAGACTGCTGCAAAGTAGGAAATATGCCACTCGAAATGTACGACTAAATGGGTGAAGTTAAAAAGAACAATGGCTGACAAGCGCGTTAAGCTAGTACCTGTTTTGTTTGTGTAAGGCTATGTCTACACTAAGCCGGATAACCCCTTAAACGAATAATTATTTAGCCTAAGCACTGTTTCAGCCACACTAAACCAGCGTTTAAGATTCCCCTCCTTGGATATTTTTTTACACGGGTAAGTGCGCCATGTATTTCTTGAATCTCCGTCTCTTAGCTTTGTATGGACTCATTGATCGTTTACAAACTGAGTTCGGAGAGGAACTGAAGTCAGAAAGACCGCTCCCCACACAGGAAGTGACGTCAGAAAGAACGCGCCACAGCCAGCTTCATAACAACCGGAGCTCACCACTGGAAAGATGGAGGCGAGTCATCCAGACATGCCCGTGTTTCTCAAACACTAAATTTGAACCATGTCTTTAGCAGCCAAAAGGACAAATAAATCGATTTGTTTACTACTTTATTTACATAAGTTCACAATACTGATGATTAAAGAGTCTACTTTTTGTTAGGCCTAAGTGTTTCTGTGTAAAAAAAAAAAAATCAACATTTGTAAGTTTTACAATATAACTAAAACAATTCTTAGTTACTAAAGCCAACCATGCCATTTTCAAAAACTTTTAAGTGTCTTTGTTTCAAAGCCCCACTTAAGAACTTTCCGTTTTGGTTGATTTTGGCGGTGCCAGTGGACCAAAGCGCTAATGTTTTGTCAGAAGATAACCACATTTCCCATGAGGACTAGCGCATACAGCGTCATAGTGACATGATGTCCGCTGTAATTTTGACACAAATATTAGGTCTTTAATGGCTATGCTGATGTTAAAAAGCAGACACTATCAACAAATGGTCTTGGATTGTGATGAAAACCTGACGCTACTACCAAGAATGTATCGGGGTGGATGCAGGTCTGGCAGGTGAAATTAACACGCTGGTGGCTATTTATTGCTACCGCACAAATTTCCGATCGCTAACATTAGCATTATCATTTTGATTTGAGCATCGTAAGTCACTTACTCGTCCAGCAGGAACAGAACAAAGACAGCATCGGTCTGAAATTCCTCGTCTTTGAGCCGGACCATTGTTGATCCTTTTATCCAGGTAAGCTCCGTTGTTCTTTATTTGTCTCCTCAGACAAAACTTTTCGTTTCTTTGGTTGTTTTGCAGCTTCGGCCATGATAGCCTGACGAGTCCACATTTCAAATTGTTTTTGGAAACTGTGGACGTCGCGTACTCCGGAACAAAGAGCCAAAAGAACCAACCGGATTGTTATAGGCACAAAGTTCAAAAGCCTGCATATATGATGGTATGGGGGTGTATTAGTGCCCAAGGCATGGGTAACTTACACATCTGTGAAGGCGCCATTAATGCTGAAAGGTACATACAGGTTTTGGAGCAACATATGTTGCCATCCAAGCAACGTTATCATGGACGCCCCTACTTATTTCAGCAAAACAATGCCAAGCCACGTGTTACAACAGCGTGGCTTCATAGTAAAAGAGTGCGGGTACTAAACTGGCCTGCCTGTAGTCCAGACCTGTCTCCCATTGAAAATGTGTGGCACAATATGAAGCCTAAAATACCACAACGGAGACCCCGGACTGTTGAACAACTTAAGCAGTACATCAAGCAAGAATGGGGAAGAATTCCACCTGAAAAGCTTCATAAATGTGTCTCCTCAGTTCCCAAATGTTAACTGAGTGTTGTTAAAAGGAAAGGCCATGTAACACAGTGGTAAAAATGCCCCTGTGTCAACTTTTTTTGCAATGTGTTGCTGCTATTAAATTCTAAATGAATGATTATTGAATTCAATTGAATATATGTTGAAAAGGATTTGCAAATCATTGTATTCTGTTTTTATTGACGAATTACACAACGTGCCAACTTCACTGGTTTTGGGTTTTGTAGTTGTATGTCCAATTTATGAAGGTTGAAAAGTCACTTAGTGCTGCTTCAATCCTCCAAAAATCTGTTGGCATGCTAAAAAATGGTCAAAACAACACAATTTGAACTGGAAAAGCGGAAAATTGAGATTCGATTCGACCTAATTTAATAAGTACAAACTTATTTTTATTTCCTTTAGAAGGGTGTAATTTTGTTCTCTCAGCCGTGTGGAATGCAGCATAAAGAGAATGGATGAACATGATGTCAGGGTAGTATAAAACCAGCAGTTTAAGCCCACAAGGTATTGATTCCGCCCAGCAAGCAAACAAACAAGCTTGGACGCACCTTCTCGCTTTGCTTATTTATTACAAATAGCTCCATTTCTCTTGGGTGGACTCGGCCTCCTGTTTTCAGAATTGCAGCGCCAAATAAAAGACAAATCCGCCCCAACCCCCTTCCAAAAAGGGGGCCCACAGCTGCTGACAAAAAAATTCAGGATCAAAGCCAGCCTACGTCAGGAGGATACTGCCGGCTCTGTTCTACCGTCCTTGGCCCGGTGGGGCGTAGGGCTTGTCTTCACTTTGCACACAATACGGTGATTCTGCAATGCAAGACATTGACGACCTCTAAGACAGAAGGATCACGATCACGTTCTATTCAGTCCAGACTAAACTCTCAGGGGGTTTTCCACAAACATCTTCACAAGACGTGTGCTGATGGCTTCTCTAAAAAAAACAAAAACACCTGGACTTCAGCCTTAATATCAATCATTGCAACTGAGATAATCATGCTGGGATGTAATATGAACGCGGCATGCTAACAACTCCCCAGCCATTAGTCTGTGCCGAGATCTGCCCATGCAGGCCAAAGTGGGCACCATCGTTTCAATAGCACTCTGTACATAACAGCTCCTTCTATCCAGACTCAGAGGAAAAGGCAGGAGAACATTCAAGTGCAGTGTCCGGCTAGCTAAAAGCAACATTTACTTTGTGTCAGTGCGCAAGATTTGTCCACAACATTTGTACAAAACAAGGTACAAAACTGGTAATAGGTTTGTACACTAGACCTAAATACAATTGGCCATGTTTGTGGACTCTTGGACAAATCCAAAACAATCTGACGAGCGTTTTGGTGTTCCTTGTTGGTCTTATTTGTGGTATACAAGAATCATTCTGTTTGCAAGCCTTTCAAAAGTAGACCAGCTGGAAGGTTCCCATATAGCTCCTAACCTGATCGGCCCAATTTGTGAAGTCTAAGGCTATGTCTACACTAAGTCGTTTAACCACTTAAACTAATAATTATTTAGCCTAAGCCCCAGCCACACTAAACCATCGTTTACGTGGACCGCGACTCAAACAAGTTGAAAAACTTATTCGGGTGTTACCATTTAGTGGTCAATTGTACGGAATATGTACTGTACTGTGCAATCTACTAATAAAAGTTTCAATCAATCAATCAATCAAAGGTTCCCCTCCTCGGACAATTTTTTACACGGGTAAGTACGCCGTCTATTTCTTGAATCTCCGGCTCTTAGCTTTGTATGGACTCATTGATCGTTTACAAAGTGAGTTCGGAGAGGAAGTGACGCCAGAAAGAAGTGACGTCAGAAAGAATGCGCCACAGCCAGCTTCATAATAAAGCGGTTTCGTAACTCGGAGCTAACCCCTGGAAATATGGAGGCGAGTCATCCAGACATGCCCGTGTTTCTCAAGCTTCTTTTTTTCACATGAACACCTTAAGAGAAAGCAATTGCAGCTATTTGGGATACAACACATCTCAGACGGCAAGAGAACTTTCGAATGTCCAGGTCAGCTGTGATTCTACTTACCGAAAAACTTCGTCCATTTGTCCAAGGAGAGTCAACGAGAAGTAATAAAAAAGGTAGCGTGTGCTTTGTAATACCTGGCCGTCAAGGGAAGACTACGGAAAACATCGGATGCATTTGGACTGGCAAAGCAGACTGTATCAGTTATTGTCCGCCATGTATGTCGCGGACTCAACGTCTAGGTCCAGAGTATATAAAGTCACCAAAAAGGAATGGACAATGAAGGTGAAGGAAAAAGAGTGAGGAGTGTCCTGACCAGATATCTAGAACCCGAGATTGATTGATGTAAAATGTTGTTTGTCACATTGTGTACTTTCACGTGTACAATAAAGATTTGATTAATGTATGATTTCTCAGGTGTGATTCACTACAATAGGCCCCCACAGCACACTGGATTCCAGTTACTTGAAATACCACAACACTGGATATTGTTCAGATACGTTAAATTTAAGAACTTGCACACAAAGCAACACTGGAGGTGACTATGACGTGCGCATTTTCCGCGGATGCGTATTAGGTCGCGTTGCGCCGGCTGACAGAGGGGTGAGGGGGTCTTAAACGACCATTGTGTGTGTGTGGACACGGATAAGGTTAGGTGGGATTTACCCTGGATAACCTTTGTGTAGAAGGGGACTCAGTGCGCAAGATTTGTCCACAACATTTGTACAAAACAGGTAAAAGGTTTGTACACTACACTTCAATACAATTGGCCATGTTTGTGGACTCTTAGACAAATCCAACACAACCCGATGAGCGTATTGGGTTCCTCGTTGGCCCTATGTGTGGTATACAAGAATCATTCTGTTTGCAAGCCTTTCAAAAGCAGACTAGATTTAAGGTTCCCATATAGCTCCTAACCTTATCGGCCCAATTTGTAGAGTCTAAGGCCCCTTCTACACTAAGGTTATCCAGGGTAAATCCCACCTAACCTTATCCGTGTCCACACACACACAATGGTCG
>NC_084758.1:18359534-18422034 GCF_033978785.1 Entelurus aequoreus
TAAGTGTGTATCAAAATGGTAGCCCTTCGCATTAATCACTACCCAAGAAGTAGCTCTTGCTTTCAAAAATGTTGGTGACCCCTGCCTTAGATCATATTTTACTTGCAGTGGAAACAGTCAGTTGGAAAAAAGCAGGAGAAAATCAGATTTCGGTAAATCCTATTTGTGCCACTTTGCAGTGTAAACATAGTCTACGACTGCTAAAAAAAATAAAATTCTAAAGTATCTAATCCGTGTCGCTTGACAAAAACTTTAGATTTGGTGTCCAGTGTAAACGGGGCCTAAGAATCCAGTTGACGCCTAAAACTACAGAGTTGTGGGGCTCCCATGTTACACCCTTTTGGCCATATTTGTGGAACCTTACAATCCACCGTGTTGTGAGAGGCACTGACTAAAAAAAAAAAAAAATTCAAAGTAGAGCCCAGACTTCCTGTCTCACACTAGATAGAAGAAGCGCTTTATAGAGTATGTTCAAATATAAACCTAACACCTGGGTCAGCAACCCGGGGCTCTCGAGCCGCATGCGGCTCTTTAGTGCAGCCCGAGTGGCTCCCAGGAGCATTTTTAAAAAAGGACTTAATATTGAAAAAGATGTGGAAAAATATTTTTTTTGTTTTAGTATGTTTTTTGTTTGAGGACAAACATGACACACACCTTCCCAATTGTTAGAAAGCCCACTCTTTAATATGTTTGTGTGTATGCTTCCTTGATGAGAGTATTTGGTAAACATCGTTTTGTCCTACTAATTTCGGCGGTTGTTGGACTCACCATAGTGTGGACTGTGACGCAACAGTTTGTTAACATGTAAAATCTTCCACTCCTTCTTTGTCTCATTTTGTCCACCAAACATTTTATGCTGTGTGTGATTGCACAAAGGTGCGTTTTGTTGATGTTATTGAATTGTTGGAGTGCTAATCAGGCATATTTGGTCACTGCATGACTGCAAGCTCATTAATGCTAACATGCTATTTAGGCTACCTGTACATATTGCATCATTATACGGAGCCCCTAAAGGGACATGGATGTTTTGCGAGATCTCGCAATGCTTTTGCGCCATCTCACAATACTTTTTGCGCCATCTCGCAATACTTTTTGCGCCATCTCGCAATACTTTTTGCGACATCTCGCAATACTTTTTGCGCCATCTCGCAATACTTTTTGCGCCATCTCGCAATACTTTTTGCGACATCTCGCAATACTTTTTGCGCCATCTCGCAATACTTTTTGCGACATCTCACAAAAGTTTTTTTTCCTATGTCAGTGAACCGGAAGTAAAACAAACAGCGATGGTGAACCGGAAGTGAAACAGACAGAGCGATGGAGGAGCTCTGTTGTTAGACCATAATACAATTTGATGTCTTTATATGTTAGGCTAATACTAAAATAGAAATCAATAAACTTCTCCCATGGACGATGGGTAGGCTCCTCCATCGCTTTGTCTGTTTCACTTCCGGTTCACCATTGCTGTGTCTGTTTTACTTCCGGTTCACTGACAGGAAAAAAACTTTTGCGAGATCTCGCAAAACGTATTGCGAGATCTTTATTTTCAAATAAACACACAGCAATCAGTGCTAAATAAATATGCATTTTGGGTATCTTATGAGTAGATTTTAGGGCAGACCTGGGCAAATTAAGGCCCGGGGGCAACATGCGGCCCGTTAAGCTTTTCAATCTGGCCCGCCGGACATTCCCAAATATTTTTTTTAGATGTTTAAGATGTAAAGTGTAGCTGCCATTATGATGTGCAGTGATGTTTTCTAATGACCGTGAGTCTTGAACTATAGAAAGTATTTCAATGGTTGGAATCTGCGCTTATGGATGATATACCAGTTACTATGGTAATATAATTAGTTACTATGGTAATCTAATTAGTTACTATGGTCATCTACGTCACAGCAGCTCAGACGAGGCACCAAGCAGTGTGGGCGGGAAGCGTTTCCACAGACGCGGAAGGAGATATTCACAACAAAGTTCTTAAGCTTAGTGATGTATCAGATATACCAGATTGTAGGTGGGTTTATTTTGTACCCTTTGCGTTCCTATTTCACTGTTTGTTGCATTTTTGTTGCGTTTCACTTGATTGTAAAATATGTCAATGGAAAAGGGGTGTGACGTTCATATTTTGTCAATATTCAGTGTTTTATCGTTCATAGAAACATTTAAAATCCCATTACGTTTTTAAGGCGGTCTGTCATAACGTTTTTAGCATTCAATCAGACATTATTGAGAGGTTTCTTAAAAAACACATGTTTTTCTCTAAATGTGGCCACCGAGTCAAAACAATTGCCCAGGCCTGTTTTAGGGAGTGAAGAGAAATGACTTAGTAAAGCAGGGGTGTCCAAACTTTTTCCACTGAGGGCCGCACACGGAAAAATGAAAGTATGCAGGGGCCATTTTGATATTTTTTATTTTCAAACCATAAAAAAATATATAGATTTTTTTTTGTTTTACCTTTAGGGCTCCTGGGGCCCATAAAGGGTCTCAGTCATTAAAATGTTAAAAACAAGTCAAATAAAAAAGCCTTATGCCTTTTCTGCCAAAGACAACTTTATTTTATTTTTTTATAGTAAAACTGAAATATGCAGTATTTGGACAATTGTGAAGTAATTGGAGCCCTGAAAAGATCAATAATGCAGGACACCATTGGTTTTATTTTCATTATTATATTTGATTAATCACAGTGAAAAGATAAATACAATCCCACTAAATATCTTTGGGATCCAAAAGGTACCCCACTCATAAAGTGATATATTTGTATTATTATTTGTTTTACTTTCAAGACTCAAGTTACGAGATCAACTTCAGATAGATCTGTCGACTTTACGTTTGAACTATTATTTTTGTTTGTTTTATGCTCTTTTGTCAAAGAAAACTTTGATGTTTTTATATGACGACCACACAATATATGCAATATTTTTTCCACATAAAACATTTTAATGTGAAATATTTGAAGTAATTGGAGCCTTGAATAAGTCAATAATTCATTATAACATAGATTTTGTGCCTTTTTTTTTTTCTTTGAGCAATGGCAAAAAAAGGAAAATAAAGATAGACAGCCTGCATGGCAGATTTGTGTCAACATTGCAAATTTTTCTAGTTAGATTTCACCTCATTCCACTTTTTTAAAGGCCTACTGAAATGACATTTTTTTTTATTTAAACGGGGATAGCAGATGCATTCTATGTGTCATACTTGATCATTTCGCGATATTGCCATATTTTTGCTGAAAGGATTTAGTAGAGAACAACGACGATAAAGGTCGCAACTTTTGGTCGCTGATAAAAAAAGAGCCTTGCCTATACCGGAAGTAGCGTGACGTCATCGGAGGAAGGACTCCTCACATTTCCCCATTGTTTACAATGCAGCGAGAGAGATTCGGACCGAGAAAGCGACGATTACCCCATTAATTTGAGCGAGGATGAAAGATTCGTGGATGAGGAAAGTGAGAGTGAAGGACTACAGCGCAGTGCAGGACGTATCTTTTTTCGCTCTGACCGTAACTTAGGTACAAGGGTTCATTGGATTCCACACTTTCTCCTTTTTCTATTGTGGATCACGGATTTGTATTTTAAACCACCTCGGATACTATATCCTCTTGAAAATGAGAGTCGAGAACGCGAAATGGACATTCACAGTGACTTTTATCTCCATGACAATACATCGGCGAAGCTCTTTAGCTACTGAGCTAACGTGATAGCATCGGGCTCAAATGCAGATAGAAACAAAATAAATAAATCCCTGACTGGAAGGATAGACAGAAGATCAACAATACTATTAAACCATGTACATGTAAATACACGGTTAATACTTCCCAGCTTGGCGAAGCTTAACAATGCTGTTGCTAACGACGCCATTGAATCTAACTTAGCAACGGGACCTCACAGAGCTATGATAAAAACATTAGCGCTCCACCTACGTCAGCCAGCTCTCATCTGCTCATCAACACCCGTGCTCACCGGTGTTCCAGCGATCGACGGAAGGACGAAGGACTTCACCCGATCATCCGTGCGGTCGGCGGCTAGCGGCGGCTAGCGGCGGCTAGCGGCGGCTAGCGGCGGCTAGCGGCGGCTAGCGGCGGCTAGCGGCGGCTAGCGGCGGCTAGCGGCGGCTAGCGGCGGCTAGCGCGTCTGCTATCCAAGTCAAAGTCCTCCTGGTTGTGTTGCTGCCGCCAGCCGCTAATACACCGATCCCACCTACAACTTTCTTCTTTGCAGTCTCCATTGTTCATTAAACAAATTGCAAAAGATTCACCAACACAGATGTCCAGAATACTGTGGAATTTTGAGATGAAAACAGAACTTTTTTGTATTGGATTCAATTTGGTACCAATACTTCCGTTTCAACGATTGACGTCACGCGCATATGTCATCATATATAGACGTTTTCAACCGGAAGTTTAGCGGGAAATTTAAAATTGCACTTTACAAGTTAACCCGGCCGTATTGGCATGTGTTGCAATGTTAAGATTTCATCATTGATATATAAACTATCAGACTGCGTGGTTGGTAGTAGTGGGTTTCAGTAGGCCTTTAAAGGCCTACTGAAACCCACTACTACCGAGATTGCAAAGAAGAAAGTTGTATGTGGGATCGGTGTATTAGCGGCTGGCTGTAGCAACAAAACAAGGAGTACTTACTTGGATAGCAGACGCCTAGCCGATGCTAGCCGCCAACCGCATGGATGATCGGGTGAAGTCCTTCATCGCGCCGTCGATCGCTGGAACGCAGGTGAGCACGGGTGTTGATGAGCAGATGAGGGCTGGCTGGCGTAGGTGGAGCGCTAATGTTTTTATCATAGCTCTGTGAGGTCCGGTTGCTAAGTTGCTAAGTTAGCTTCAGCGTCGTTAGCAACAGCATTGTTAAGCTTTGCCAGGCTGAGAATTATTAACCGTGTAGTTACATGTCCATGGTTTAATAGTATTGTTGATCTTCTGTCTATCCTTCCAGTCAGGGATTTATTTATTTTGTTTCTATCTGCATTTGAGCCAGATGCTATCACGTTAGCTCAGTAGCTAAAGAGCTTGTCGTGGAGATAAAAGTCACTGTGAATGTCCATTTCGCGTTCTCGACTCTCATTTTCAAGAGGATATAGTATCCGAGGTGGTTTAAAATACAAATCCGTGATCCACAATACAAAAAGGAGAGTGTGTGGAATCCAATGAGCCCTTGTACCTAAGTTACGGTCAGAGCGAAAAAAGATACACCCTGCACTGCCTCTCTAGTTCTTCACTCTAACGTTCCTCATCCACAAATCTTTCACCCTCGCTCAAATTAATGGGGTAATCGTCGCTTCCTCTGTCCGAATCTCTCTCGCTCCATTGTAAACAACGGGGAATTGTGAGGAATCCTACCTCCTGTGACGTCACGCTACTTCCGGTACAGGCAAGGCTTTTTTTTAATCAGCGACCAAAAGTTGCAAACTTTATCGTCGTTGTTCTATACTAAATCCTTTCAGCAAAAATATGGCAATATCGCGAAATGATCAAGTATGACACATAGAATGGATCTGCTATCCCGTTTAAATAAATAAAAATTAATTTCAGTAGGCCTTTAATGTTTTTTTGATTTTTGCAATTGCATTTCCAGAATGTGTGGCGGGCCGGTAAACAATTAGCTGCGGGCCGCATATGGCCGCACTTTGGACACCCCTGTTTAAAGCAATGAATGAACATTATGCTGCACTCATCGTGGATGTGTGTGCAAACAATGGTGAGACAAGTGTGGAGGGGGATGAGACTCACTCGAAGGCGAAGAAGAGGGCGCAGGTCCCGAGGATGAGGAAGAGGGTCAGGTAGAAGACTCCCTTCTGCCGGGCCATCATCACCCGCCCATCGCAGCAGAAAGTGTTCTTTCCCGGCAGCTTCTCCCATTTCCGCGCCTTCCTGGTGATCATCACCGCCGACATGACGGCTCGTCGGGCTTCACGATCGCAACACCTCCGCTACTCTCCTGGTCGAATCCCGCAGATTATGCACTAAACAGCGTGACACATTTTTGCATTTTCCCTATAAAAAAAAACAACTAAAAAAAAAAAGGCGCAGTCACATCGTCATCATGGTCCACTTTGCGGTCCTTTTCTGCGGCAGTTCATTCCCACGACGACGCTCCCCTTCACGCCCAGTTAATGTACATTCATCCAAAGGCTGGTGTTTTCCTCACATGGACGTTTTTTCACGCGGACTATCCACCCGTGGAGGAGCGAACCTTTGACCCGGCTGACATTCAAATCCACGCCGTTTTACGAGTGACACCAGCGGCTTGGTTATCACCTGTGACCGATCGATCTTATTCGAACAAATATTCAATAATAAAGACGTGACACGAGTGGGAAGAGTGCGATTTTTCAGGCTGTTTGGTGCGCTCGCTTATCCACCCCGTCGGAGGCGGCGAGAAACACGCCTAGGTGGAAGTGTCTCCTCTTAAAGGGACAGTACAGGTAAAGGCGAGCAACATGGAACAAAGGACACAGGCTTGGACACCACATTAGGGACACCTGCACCATCTAATAACTTCACCGCCTGCGTCTGCGCGGACAATAACACTCGGTTTGGATTCATTGAACAATATGTTTATTTTTGTGACAAATATTGGTGCCAAACCAAAACGAAACCAACACCTCAACCCCTAAAATAATCCTAACCTAAACCCTAAACCAAAAAGTCAGGTGTCAAATTCAACATTTTATTTTAAGGGTGTCAAACTCATTTTAGATCGGGGACCACATGGAGAAAAAAAAATCTACTCCCAAGTAGGGCTGCAACTAACGATTAATTTGATAATCGATTAATCTGTCGATTATTACTTCGATTAATAATCGAATAAAAGAGACCAACTACATTTCTATCCTTTCCAGTATTTTATTGAAAAAAATACAGCATACTGGCACCATACTTATTTTGATTATTGTTTCTAAGCTGTTTGTACATGTTGCAGTTTATAAATAAAGGTTTATAAAAAAAAAAAAATTTAAAAAAAAAAAAAATTTAAAAAAATAAAGTACCGCGCATGCGCACAGCATAGATCCAACGAATCGATGACTAAATTAATCGGCAACTATTTGTATAATCGATTTCAATCGTTTTAATCGATTAGTTGTTGCAGCCCTACTCCCAAGTGGGCCGGAATGGTAAAATCACGACACGATAACTTAAAAATAAAGACAACGTCAGATTGTTTTCTTTGTTTAAAAATAGAACAAGCACATTCTGAAAATGTACAAATCAAAATGTTGTTGGGTTTGTTTGTTTTTACAATTACCTGTTGCGGTTAATAGTATATATACTTTAATTGTCGTTATTTATATTTTTCTGAATAAATGATGTGATAATGTTCATCAGTCAACTCATTGGTGTTAATTTTCAATCAATCAAGATTAAAAAAATGATATCAGAATCAAATTACAGGTTTTTATTTATGTAGTTTGATCATTTTACTCGACTGGTGGACTAACATCATGTGATTTATTTTGTACATATGTAGCATCATCTACAAAGATACAAATAATTGCTATTGTGACATCCAGTGGACACATTTAGAACAACTTTTTCTTTCATTCAAAAATTTCAGTTTAATTTTTATAGTTAGCAAACTCATCCCGGGGGCCGGATAAAAACTGTTTGCGGGCCTGATCCGGCCCTCGGGTCGTACGTTTGTCACCCCTGCTCTAAAGTAATCTTAACCTAAACCCTAAACCAGAAAATCATGTGTCAAACTCAACATTTTATATCAGGGGTGTCAAATTCATTTTAGATGGGGGGCCACATGGAGAAAAAATCTACTCCCAAGTGGGCCGGACTAGTAAAAGCACGGCACGATAACTTAGAAATAAAGACAACGTCAGATTGTTTTAAAAAAGGACAAGCGGTAGAAAATGGATGTGATTTCTACATTTAAAACACCTCATTGTGGTCTACATAACATGTAATGGTGGTTATTTGCATAAAATGCCAAATATTCAATAATAAAGACGTAATACGAGTGGGAAGAGTGCGATTTTTCAAGCTGTTTGGTGCGCTCGCTTATCCACCCCGTCGGAGGCGGCGAGAAACACGCCTAGGTGGAAGTGTCTCCTCTTAAAGGGACAGTACAGGTAAAGGCGAGCAACATGGAACAAAGGACACAGGCTTGGACACCACATTAGGGACACCTGCACCATCTAATAACTTCACCGCCTGCGTCTGCGCGGACAATAACACTCGGTTTGGATTCATTGAACTATGTGTTTATTTTTGTGACAAATATTGGTGCCAAACCAAAACGAAACCAACACCTCAACCCCTAAAATAATCCTAACCTAAACCCTAAACCAAAAAGTCAGGTGTCAAATTCAACATTTCATTTTAAGGGTGTCAAAGTCATTTTAGATCGGGGACCACATGGAGGAAAAAAATCTACTCCCAAGTAGGGCTGCAACTAACGATTAATTTGATGATCGATTAATCTGTCGATTATTACTTCGATTAATAATCGAATGAAAGAGACAAACTACATTTCTATCCTTTCCAGTATTTTATTGGGAAAAAAAACAGCATACTGGCACCATACTTATTTTGATTATTGTTTCTAAGCTGTTTGTACATGTTGCAGTTTATAAATAAAGGTTTATAAAAAAATAAAAAATAAAATAAATTTAAAAAAAATTAAAAAAATAAAATCTCTGCGCATGCGCATAGCATAGATCCAACGAATCGATGACTAAATTAATCGTCAACTATTTTTATAATCGATTTTAATCGATTAGTTGTTGCAGCCCTACTCCCAAGAGGGCCGGAATGGGAAAATCATGACACGATAACTTAAAAATAAAGACAACGTCATATTGTTTTCTTTGTTTAAAAATAGAACAAGCACATTCTGAAAATGTACTAATCAAAATATTGTTGTTGGTTGTTGTTTTTTTTACAATTACCTGTTGCGTTTAATAGTATATATACTTTAATTGTCGTTATTTATATTTTCTGAATAAATTAGATATATATTTTTTTTTTTCTACATTTAAAACACCTCTTTGTGGTCTACATAACATGTAATGGTGGTTCTTTGCTCAAAATGCCAAATATTCAATAATAAAGACGTGACACGAGTGGGAAGAGTGCGATTTTTCAGGCTGTTTGGTGTGCTCGCTTATCCACCCCGTCGGAGGCGGCGAGAAACACGCCTAGGTGGAAGTGTCTCCTCTTAAAGGGACAGTACAGGTAAAGGCGAGCAACATGGAACAAAGGACACAGGCTTGGACACCACATTAGGGACACCTGCACCATCTAATAACTTCACCGCCTGCGTCTGCGCGGACAATAACACTCGGTTTGGATTCATTGAACAATATGTTTATTTTTGTGACAAATATTGGTGCCAAACCAAAACGAAACCAACACCTCAACCCCTAAAATAATCCTAACCTAAACCCTAAACCAAAAAGTCAGGTGTCAAACTTAACATTTTATATCAAGGGTGTCAAACTCATTTTAGATCGGGGACCACATGGAGAAAAAAAAAAATCTAATCCCAAGTAGGGCTGCAACTAACGATTAATTTGATAATCGATTAATCTGTCGATTATTACTTCGATTAATCGATTAATAATCGGATAAAGAGACAAACTACATTTCTATTCTTTCCAGTATTTTATTGCAAAAAAACAGCATACTGGCACCATACTTATTTTGATTATTGTTTCTAAGCTGTTTGTACATGTTGCAGTTTATAAATAAAGGTTTATAAAAAAATAAAATTACAAAAATAAATTAAAATTTAAAAAAATAAAGTACCGCGCATGCACATAGCATAGATCCAACGAATCGATGACTAAATTAATCGGCAACTATTTGTATAATCGATTTTAATCGATTTAATCGATTAGTTGTTGCAGCCCTACTCCCAAGTGGGCCGGAATGGTAAAATCACGACACGATAACTTAAAAATAAAGACAACGTCAGATTGTTTTCTTTGTTTAAAAATAGAACAGGCACATTCTGAAAATGTACAAATCAAAATGTTGTTGGGTTTGTTTGTTTTTACAATTACCTGTTGCGGTTAGTAGTATATATACTTTAATTGTCGTTATTTATATTTTTCTGAATAAATGATGTGATAATGTTCATCAGTCAACTCATTGGTGTTAATTTTCAATCAATCAAGATTAAAAAAATGATATCAGAATCAAATTACAGGTTTTTATTTATGTAGTTTGATCATTTTACTCGACTGGTGGACTAACATCATGTGATTTATTTTGTACATATGTAGCATCATCTACAAAGATACAAATAATTGCTATTGTGACATCCAGTGGACACATTTAGAACAACTTTTTCTTTCATTCAAAAATTTCAGTTTAATTTTTATAGTTAGCAAACTCATCCCGGGGGCCGGATAAAAACTGTTTACGGGCCTGATCCGGCCCTCGGGCCGTACGTTTGTCACCCCTGCCCTAAAGTAATCTTAACCTAAACTCTAAACCAGAAAATCATGTGTCAAACTCAACATTTTATATCAGGGGTGTCAAATTCATTTTAGATGGGGGGCCACATGGAGAAAAAATCTACTCCCAAGTGGGCCGGACTAGTAAAAGCACGGCCCGATAACTTAAAAATAAAGACAACGTCAGATTGTTTTCAAAAAGGACAAGCGGTAGAAAATGGATGTGATTTCTACATTTAAAACACCTCATTGTGGTCTACATAACATGTAATGGTGGTTATTTGCATAAAATGCCAAATATTCAATAATAAAGACGTGACACGAGTGGGAAGAGTGCGATTTTTCAAGCTGTTTGGTGTGCTCGCTTATCCACCCCGTCGGAGGCGGCGAGAAACACGCCTAGGTGGAAGTGTCTCCTCTTAAAGGGACAGTACAGGTAAAGGCGAGCAACATGGAACAAAGGATACAGGCTTGGACACCACATTAGGGACACCTGCACCATCTAATAACTTCACCGCCTGCGTCTGCGCGGACAATAACACTCGGTTTGGATTCATTGAACAATATGTTTATTTTTGTGACAAATATTGGTGCCAAACCAAAACGAAACCAACACCTCAACCCCTAAAATAATCCTAACCTAAACCCTAAACCAAAAAGTCAGGTGTCAAACTCAACATTTTATATCAAGGGTGTCAAACTCATTTTAGATCGGGGACCACATGGAGAAGAAAAAAAATCGAATCCCAAGTAGGGCTGCAACTAACGATTAATTTGATAATCGATTAATCTGTCTATTATTACTTCGATTAATCGATTAATAATCGGATAAAGAGACAAACTAAATTTCTATCCTTTCCAGTATTTTATTGAAAAAAAACAGCATACTGGCACCATACTTATTTTGATTATTGTTTCTAAGCTGTTTGTACATGTTGCAGTTTATAAATAAAGGTTTATAAAAAAATTAAAAATTAAATAAATAAATAAATAAAAATTACAAAAAATAAAGTCTCTGCGCATGCGCATAGCATAGATCCAACGAATCGATGACTAAATTAATCGTCAACTATTTTTATAATCGATTTAATCGATTAGTTGTTGCAGCCCTACTCCCAAGTGGACCGGAATGGTAAAATCACGACACGATAACTTAAAAATAAAGACAACGTCAGATTGTTTTCTTTGTTTAAAAATAGAACAAGCACATTCTGAAAATGTACTAATCAAAATATTGTTGTTGGTTGTTTTTTTTTACAATTACCTGTTGCGGTTAATAGTATATATACTTTAATTGTCGTTATTTATATTTTCTGAATAAATTAGATTTTTTTTTTTTTTTCTACATTTAAAACACCTCATTGTGGTCTACATAACATGTAATGGTGGTTCTTTGCTCAAAATGCCAAATATTCAATAATAAAGACGTGACACGAGTGGGAAGAGTGCGATTTTTCAGGCTGTTTGGTGCGCTCGCTTATCCACCCCGTCGGAGGCGGCGAGAAACACGCCTAGGTGGAAGTGTCTCCTCTTAAAGGGACAGTACAGGTAAAGACGAGCAACATGGAACAAAGGACACAGGCTTGGACACCACATTAGGGACACCTGCACCATCTAATAACTTCACCGCCTGCGTCTGCGCGGACAATAACACTCGGTTTGGATTCATTGAACAATATGTTTATTTTTGTGACAAATATTGGTGCCAAACCAAAACGAAACCAACACCTCAACCCCTAAAATAATCCTAACCTAAACCCTAAACCAAAAAGTCAGGTGTCAAACTCAACATTTTATATCAAGGGTGTCAAACTCATTTTAGATCGGGGACCACATGGAGAAGAAAAAAAATCTAATCCCAAGTAGGGCTGCAACTAACAATTAATTTGATAATCGATTAATCTGTCGATTATTACTTCGATTAATAATCGAATAAAAGAGACAAACTACATTTCTATCCTTTCCAGTATTTTATTGGGAAAAAAACAGCATACTGGCACCATACTTATTTTGATTATTGTTTCTAAGCTGTTTGTACATGTTGCAGTTTATAAATAAAGGTTTATAAAAAATAAAAATAAATAATAAAAATAAAAAAAATTTAAAAATTTAGCATAGATCCAACGAATCGATGACTAAATTAATCGGCAACTATTTGTATAATCGATTTTAATCGATTTAATCGATTAGTTGTTGCAGCCCTACTCCCAAGTGGGCCGGAATGGTAAAATCACGACACGATAACTTAAAAATAAAGACAACGTCAGATTGTTTTCTTTGTTTAAAAATAGAACAAGCACATTCGAAAAATGTACAAATCAAAATGTTGTTGGGTTTGTTTGTTTTTACAATTACCTGTTGCGGTTAATAGTATATATACTTTAATTGTCGTTATTTATATTTTTCTGAATAAATGATGTGATAATGTTCATCAGTCAACTCATTGGTGTTCATTTTCAATCTATCAAGATAAAAAAAATGATATCAGAATCAAATTACAGGTTTTTATTTATGTAATTTGATCATTTTACTCGACTGGTGGACTAACATCGTGTGATTTATTTTGTACATATGTAGCATCATCTACAAAGATACAAATAATTGCTATTGCGACATCCAGTGGACACATTTAGAACAGCAGTTTCATTCAAAAACGTCAGTTTAATTTTTATACTTAGCAAACTCATCCCGCAGGCCGGATAAAAACTGTTTACGGGCCCGATCCGGCCCTCGGGCCTTACGTTTGACACCCCTGCCCTAAAGTAATCTTAACCTAAACTCTAAACCAGAAAATCAGATGTCAAACTCAACATTTTATATCAGGGGTGTCAAACTCATTTTAGATCGGGGGCCACATGGAGAAAAAATCTACTCCCAAGTGGGCCGGACTGGTAAAATCACGGCACGATAACTTAGAAATAAAGACAACGTCAGATTGTTTTCTTTGCTTAAAAATAGAACAAGCACATTCTGAAAATTTACAAATCATAATGTTGTTGGGTTTTTTTACACTTACAGTACATGTTGCATTTAATAGTATTCTATCCTTATTTGTCATTATTTATATTTTCTGAATAAATGATGTGATAATGATAATCAGTCAACTCATTGGCGTCAATTTTCAATCTATCAAGATAAAAAAAATTATATCAAAATCTAATTACAGGATGTAATTTATGTAGTTTGCTCAATTTCCACGACTGACATATGTAGCATCATCTACAAAGATACAAAGAATTGCTATTGCGACATCCAGTGGACACATTTAGAACAGCTTTCTTTCAAAAATTTCAGGTTAATTTTTATACTTAGCAAACTCAACCCGCGGGCCGGATAAAACCTGTTCACAGGCCTGATCTGGCCCTTGGGCCATACTTTTGACACCCCTGTTTTATATGGAAAGGTAGGGAATTTTATTATTTACATTATTTACAATCACACTTTTTATGTACACTACCGTTCAAAAGTTTGGGGTCACATTGAAATGTCCTTATTTTCAATGAAGATAACTTTAAACTTGTCTTAAAATACACTCTATACATTGCTAATGTGGTAAATGACTATTCTAGCTGCAAATGTCTGGTTTTTGGTGCAACATCTACATAGGTGTGTAGAGGCCCATTTCCAGGAACTATCACTCCAGTGTTCTAATGGTACAATGTGTTTGCTCATTGGCTCAGAAGGCTAATTGATGATTAGAAAACCCTTGTGCAATCATGTTCACACATCTGAAAACAGTTTAGCTCGTTACAGAAGCTACAAAACTGACCTTCCTTTGAGCAGATTGAGTTTCTGGAGCATCACATTTGTGGGGTCAATTACGCTCAAAATGGCCAGAAAAAGAGAACTTTCATCTGAAACTCGACAGTCTATTCTTGTTCTTAGAAATGAAGGCTATTCCACAAAATTGTTTGGGTGACCCCAAACTTTTGAACGGTAGTGTACATGAACATATATGAGCACGCTGTATTGGACTACTATGACCATACACGGCAATTCTTGTAAAAAAAAAAATGGCACTCATATGTATCTTGCTTTTGAGTATATTTTAATGGAATAAAAATAATTTTGATCAGTAGTTGGGAAGGAGTAGGACAAACCAGCAGTGATATTTATAGTTTCTAAACAAATATTGGGTCAAAGTGCGTTAAATTGCGCAACCCAATCGATGGGTTTGGAATAACCCAACATTGTAGTGAGCATAACTCAGCTTTTGTGTTAAATAAATTCAACCCAATATTTGGGTTATGAATCAACCAACATTGAGTTAGCATAACTCAACTTTTGGGTTAAATAATTCACCCCAATAGTTTGGTTGGGAATAACCCAACATTAAGTTATCATAACTCAACGTTTTGGTTAAATAATTCAACGCGAAAGTTGGGTTGAAAAAATGAACCCAAAATGTTGAGCTAAAATAACTCAAATAAAGGGTTCGTCCTTTTCTGAACCAGCAGTTGGGTTAAAATTGGGTTATTTTTTAACCCAACATTTTTTATTGTGTAGTGATATCATGACTAATAAGTTTCTTTTCTACAAACTGCACGGAGCAGCATAAGGAAATAATGGCATTTAACACTAACCCGCATTGTTGCATAATAAACAGAAAATACTAAACTTTTCCCGAAACATCAAGCTGATACAAAGTTGCATCAGAACCAGCAAAGTGTCTACGTTTAATACACACACTAAAAAATGCTGGGTTATTTTGATAACCCAATTTATGAGTTGCTAGTGTTGGGTTAAATTTCAGAGTTATTTTATGAAGAGCAATCTATTTTTTGGGTTACAAGTAGAGATGTCCGATAATGGCTTTTTTGCCGATATCCGATATTCCGATATTGTCCAACGCTTAATTACCGATTCCGATATCAACCGATACCGATATATACAGTCGTGGAATTAACACATTATTATGCCTAATTTTGTTGTGATGCCCCGCTGGATGCATTAAACAATGTAACAAGGTTTTCCAAAATAAATCAACTCAAGTTATGGGAAAAAAATGTAGCTTCCCGGAAGAGTTAGTGCTGCAAGGGGTTCTGGGTATTTTTTGTGTTGTGTTTATGTTGTGTTACGGTGCGAATGTTCTCCCGAACTGTGTTTGTCATTCTTGTTTGGTGTGGGTTCACAGTGTGGTGCATATTTGTAACAGTGTTAGAGTTGTTTATACGGCTACCCTCAGTGTGACCTGTATGGCTGTTGACCAAGTATGCATGCATTCACTTGTGTGTGTGTGAAAAGCCGTAGGTATTGTGTACAGCGACGTTTTAAATTTTACTTTTTGAAATCGATACCGATAATTTCCGAACCGATACCGATCATTTCCAATATTACATTTTAAAGCATTTATCGGCCGATAATATCGGTAGCCCGATATTATCAGACATCTCTAATTTTTGGGTTGTTTTTCAACGGGTAATAGGCTTTTTTTAATTAAAAAGTTACTTTTTTCTTGAAGGGAATTTTATTATGGATTAATGTCATTAATATTATTTACAGTCACCCAACATTAAGTTATCATATCATTTAACTTAGTTAAATAAATAAAAAGTTTGGTTTAAAAAATGAACCCAAAATGTTGAATTAAAATAACTCAAATAAGGGGTTTGTCCTTTTCTGAACCAGTTATTTTTTAACCCAACATTTTTTAGTGTGCATTATTGCGTGTTTTGCAGTTATCACATGGACACAGTGTGGCTGTAAAAGCCTGCACTATTTTTACTGTAACAGCTGCTGAGTGTCTTCAGAAGGGAGGCAACGAATGTTCAATATTGGCTCAGCTCAGTCATGCAGCCATTAAAGCTTTCTTCCTGCTGAACGCTTAAGAGAGGATGGAGAGCTTTATCGGCATTAGTGTGTGCTGCAGTGCAGACAGCATAAAGTACCTTTCTTTATTCTCATTGCAGTGCATTTATATGGTGCATGGGTCTGACAGGATGCAGTCTAGACCAGTGGTTCTCAACCTTTTTTCAGTGATGTACCCCCTGTGAACATTTTTTTAATTCAAGTACCCCCTAATCAGAGCTAAGCATTTTTGGTTAAAAAAAAGAGATAAAGAAGTAAAATACAGCACTATGTCATCAGTTTCTGATTTATTAAATTGTATAACGGTGCAAAATATTGCTCATTTGTCATGGTCTTTCTTGAACTATTTGGAAAAAAAATAATTAAAATAACTAAAAACTTAAAAAATAAACAAGTGATTCAATTATAAATAAAGATTTCTACACATAGAAGTAATCATCAACTTAAAGTGCCCTCTTTGGGGATTGTAATAGAGAGCCATCTGGATTCATGAACTTAATTCGAAACATTTCTTCACAAAAAAAGAAATCTTTAACATCAATATTTATGGAACATGTCCACAAAAAATCTAGCTGTCAACACTGAATATTGCATTGTTGCATTTCTTTTCACAGTTCTTTTTGACAGACATTTAAAAAAAATCTCACGTACCCCTTGGCATACCTTCAAGTACCCCCAGGGGTACGCGTACCCCCATTGGAGAACAACTGGTCTAGACACATCAATGCCAAAAAAAAAAAAATGTGTATGTCGAGACTCAATGACACTAAATCAGGCAACCTCTTAACCCTAACTTCGACAATTTCTGCAAATAAATGACTAAGAAATAGTCAACATAGTGGACAATATTCAAACCAGTCGGCCTATCATGAGAGAGCACATGGCCTATACCAGGAGTCGGCAACCCGAAACGTTAAAGGGCCATATTGGATCAAAAATTTAAAAAACAAATCTGTCTGGAATTGAAATGAAAAGTCGTATAATTAAGGCAACACATGACGCAAGTGTCTATATTACCTATAATAGCCTACTATCAAAATGATTGTTGAAATTTAATATTCATTCTACACATTTTTACAACATTAGAAACCATTAGTAAATCAGAGGCTACTCAGAAGGCAAGATAACTCCTGGAAATTACTGGCTTTTAATAACCAAAAGTATAGATGTGTGTGTCCAAGTTAAGGCTGTCTTCTTCTAATAGATTTATTACAATCTCTGGCAAGCTAGGTAATGTTTGCTGTGGTCTGGAACAACATAGCACACAAACAACTATTTCATATGCAGCCAATATTACATACAGATAATGCGTCATGAGACATGCAAAACTAAATTATATACAAAGAGGATAAAAGTAAAGGATATTAAATGAGCTAAAATATACCTACAAACGAGGCATAATGACGCAATATGTACATACAGGTAGCCTAAATAGCATGTTAGCATTGATTAGCTTGCAGTCATGCACAGACCAAATATGCCTGATGAGCACTCCAACAAGTCAATAACATCAACAAAGCGCACTTTTGTGCATTCACGCACAGCTTGAAACATTTGGTGGACAAAATGAGACAAAGGAGTGGAATATTTTACATGTAAACAAACTGTTGCGTCACAGTCCACACTATGGTGAGTTCAAGAACCGCTGAAATTAGTAGGACAACACAATGTTTACCAAATGCTGTCATCAGTGAGGCATACACACAAACATATCAAACAGTGGGCTTTCTAACAATTGGGAATGTTTGTCATGTTTGTCCTCAAACAAAAAACATACTAAATCAAAACAAATGTTTTTTTTCCCCCCCCCATCTTTTTCCATTTTCAACCCTTTTTTTAAAAAATGGCTCCAGGGAGCCACTAGGGCGGCGCTAAAGAGTCGTATCCCTCCACAATGCACCAAACCACACGTGGCTACATTAAGTCTATATCATTTCATGAATATATTTTGTATTTCAGTTTCAGTTTGTGTAAAAAAAAAAGTATATACGCTGCAGTTGGAAGTGAAGAATGTTTCTTTACACGCAAAATGAAACGCACTGACCTCCGCGGCATTTTGTTGCGTTGCGACCTCTACCGGCGACTGCGAGCAACTGGTCCAAACTGCGACTAAATGATTTCTTCCAGCAAAATGTGGTTCTATTAAAACAGAAAATATGATTATTCACATATAAACTCACCCCCAAAATAAAGAATGTTGTTAACGCATTTACAATTATCAGTGTTACACACGGTCCGTCGATGTTTGTTGTCCGACTGGAAACACATTTCGACTATAGTTCCAGATATCTGTAATTACAGACGTTTTAATGCCGACATGTCAGTAGCCACTTCTGGAGTGTTTAAACGGTAGATATATTTATTTTGGGTTGATTGTATAGGGTTCCTGGCCGCCGTGTGCCTCAGTGTGATGCACAGGAATTCAGGTAATGCAGCATGAGGATGCGGAGGCTAAGTTGTTAGCATGTTAGCTTGGCTAGCGAAAACATGGCGGTGCACGCCGACCTAAACATATTACATCATTTATGTATCGGCTCATGTCCTAATGTTGATACAATTTTCTGTCTGCCAATACACAGACAACAACTTATGTCCCGAACTGAGGCTTTGGTGTACTAAAAGAGCCGACTGGGACTGTTCTTCTGCCAATTGTACCCTCCTGTTTACCACAAGTTGACAACTCCGGGCGGAAGCAACGACCTAGTTTGATGTCAGGTACTGAGAGCTCACCTAACACACCCAATTCAATTGCTCACATTTGTAGTGATTAGAGTACGATATTATCACGGTATTAAGGCCATGGTACGATATTATTAAGTTAGTTAAAGTACCTCTGATAGTCACACACACACTAGGTAGTCACACACACACTAGGTGTGGTGAAATTACCTTCTGCATTAGACCCATCCCCTTGTTGAAAATAGTATAAGAAATGTGTGTGTGAATGGGTAAATGTGGAAATACTGTCAAAGCGCTTTGAGTACCTTGAAGGTAGAAAAGCGCTATACAAGTATAACCCATTTATCATTTATCATAAAAGTCAAATATAATCTCCAATCTTCTTTAAAAAAACATTTAGCTATGCTCAATTATTCAACTAACAAAACACAAAAGAACAAAATGTCTTTATTTACATTATATTAAATGCTTCATGATTTATAGTTGCCACTCCTGGTCTGTGCTTAAAGAAAAATAAAATTCTTAGTGAGTACTAAAAACAAAACTACGGATAAATGTACACAGATAAGCCATGTAGCAGGTAAAACACCCACCTGTTAAAGATAAAGCAGAAATTGTAGCAATTTGTTACAAAATTCAGTCATTTCACTTGCATTAGTTGACGCTAGATGGGCGGTCTTAACTCCGCTAATATTTGGCATCAAGCCAAGCAGCTGTGTGCGCGTCTACGTATCGACGTGTCATGTATCTACATGTTATGTATCTACATGTGCACAGCCGGGGAACTGGTTAACTAAAGAGTTGAGTTGAGTTTGAGTTTAGAGAGTAGCGTATGTGTGTTTGCGAGAATGGCAAACTGTTGGCTAAGTGACGTCAGAGAGAGAGAGAGAGGGAGCGTGTGCACTGCGCAGTAGAAGGATGAACTGGTCCGGTTGTGTCCTGCAAAACTAATAATAAATCGACCAGATTGTCACGAATCGGCAGCCTCAAATTCTGCCCGTAAAGCAGCGATTAGCAGACCAATTGCCGGGTAAAGTGAAGTGTGTTAACCCCGACGAAAACATCCGCCCTGTGCTCCTTGACTACGGTCTGCACCGGAGCCTAACGGCAGGGCAGGTGTAACAACTACATTATTACCTGTCACTCTTTATAACTCCTTGTGCAGATCTGAATGTTCGTTATTTAAATATTTACCTAAGTTTGAAGCAAAGATGGTAATACTAATCGCCACATTTGGTGAGGCGTATTTTAATACAACACCTGCATCCTTGTTTAAAGCGTCACCTTTACTGTTAGTTCCGGAGCCCAAATACCTCCATATTGTACCCTCTTTATTAACTATTGGAATTGTCGTTGTTTGCCATTCTTCCTCTCCAACCTGTTATTGCTTGTATGCGCTTTGTGTGTGCGTTTTGACACACACAACATCATGCCCCCCTTCTCTGTGGTCACCGTCGCACAGCGGGCATTCAGATGAAAAAAACGGTACCGGTACTTTTCAAAGGCAGTGTAGTACTGATTTCAATTAATTAGTATCGCTGTACTTTATTAGTACCGGTATATAGCGTACAACCCTACTTGAATGTCAGTGTGGTGACTGATGAACTCCTCCATGACATATCAGAACATCCATCCATCCATCCATTTTTCTACCGCTTGTCCCTTTTGGCGTCGCGGGGGGTGCTGGAGCCTATCTCAGCTGCATTCAGGCGGTAGGGGGGGTACACCCTGGACAAGTCGCCGCCTCATCGCAGGGCCGACACAGATAGACAGACAACATTCACACTCACATTCACACACTAGGGCCAATTTAGTGTTGCCAATCAACTTATCCCCAGGTGCATGTCTTTGGAGGTAGTAGGAAGCCGGAGTACCCGGAGGGAACCCACGCAGTCACGGGGGAGAACATGCAAACCCCACACAGAAAGACCCCGAGCCCGGGGATCGAACCCAGGACCTTTGTATTGTGAGGCACATGCACTAACCCCTGTCTCACCGTGCTATCAGAACATATGCAGGTCCATTTGAGTTTGAGTTTATTTGGAACATGCAAGCATACAATATGATACATCACAATTTCCAGTTTCTCTATTCAGCATGTTCGAAATAGAGTATGAAGAAGCAGAGCTTATTTAATCCTACCCCTTTTCCTTTACATAGCAGTTGCTAAAACTTTTGTTCACTTCCTGTGCTCAATTTATTCACAAAATACTCCATAAGTAATACCAATAAAAATCAATAAATAATAATTGGTGAAGTAAGTTATATTTCATATGGTGAGATGAGTACGATTATTTTCAAAATGAATGGATGGATGAAATAAATTCAGAATGTTTATCATGGTTCTTCTTCTTTGTACTTTGTAAACACTTTTAAGTTTGAAGAGTTTCTTAGACTTAGACTTAGACTTAGACAAACTTTAATGATCCACAAGGGAAATTGTTCAACACAGTAGCTCAGTTACAATGATGGAAAGTGTAAGGATGGAAAGGACAATGCAGGTATAAATAGACAAAATATAGCGATATAAAATATAACATATATACGAATATATACATAATATGTGTACAGTATATTATATATACAGATATTATATTATGTCTATAACATATATACAATATATAACAATTACCATGTACAATATTACAGTATATGTGACAGCAGCAGCAAAAATAGAGAGTAGATCCAGCAGAAAATATACATTAAAAACAAAGAGAAGTAGCTGACATAGAAGGTGTCAGGTAATAGGCAGATATCATCTGCCTATTTCTTGAAGTGGATCTTATTAGTATCTCTCATGTGACTGAGCAGAGCTCCATTTTTCCGAACCATTTGTATTGTTTGTTTTCTTGTGTCCTGTAGACACCCGTGAAGAACATCTTCTCCCTGAGCAGCGAGAGTAGACCTCAAGGATGGCGCAGGATGAGCCTCAGCCCCCCTATTTTAAAGAGGACGAGGAGGAGCCTCCACAAATAAAGGTGGAAGAGGAGGAGCTGCAGTGCTCCCACATTCTTTCTTTCTTTCTTTAGTTTATTTCGAACATGAACACACTTACATCATAATACATCACACAATTTCATATCATTTCATTTTACATCATGCCCGAAAAGGAGTAGGAAGAAGCAAAGCTTATTTAATCCTACCCCTTTCCCACTTCAAAGCTTTTACAATTATATAGAATCATTTACTGACCTTTTTATATAATAAAATAACATCTATGAATTAGTATATACAACAGTTTTGTAATATGTAATTAATTAATTCAGTCATTATTAACATACTGAGATGAAGAATATCTTATTTTCAATAAGGTTGGAATTAAAAGGGAAGAGGAGGAGCCTCCACAAATAAAGATGGAAGAGGAGGAACAGCAGTACCCCCACATTAAAAGGGAAGAAGAGGAGCCTCCACAAATAACGGTGCGAGAGAAGGAACCTCCACCAATTAAGGTGGAAGAGGAGGAGCTGCAGTGCTCCCACATTAAAAGGGAAGAGGAGGAGCCTCCACAAATAAAGATGGAAGAGGAGGAACAGCAGTACCCCCACATTAAAAGGGAAGAGGAGGAGCCTCCACAAATAAAGGTGGAAGAAAAAGAGCCGCAGTACCCCCACATTAAATTGGAAGAGGAGGATCCTCCACAAATAATGATGGAAGAGGAGCTGCGGTACCCCCACATTAAAGGGGAAAAGGAGGAGCCTAAGCAACCCCACATTAAAGAGGAGGAGCCACATGCCTCTTACATGAAGGAAGAAAAAGAATCCCAGCTCCCCCTCACACTACAGAGAAGGAGGAGTCACAGTCGGCCACATATTAAAGTAGAAGAGGAGGAACAGAGCATCAGTCAGGAGGGAGAGCATGTTGAAGGACTGGAGGAGGATGATGTCATCAAGATGCCATTGACTGCTGTGATTGTGAAGAGTGAAAGTGAGGAGGAGCCTCCAAGCAGCAGCTCAACACAACACATGACAACAGAAGCTGATGGAGACCACTGTGACAAGCTCGTAGCTCCACTCTCTGATAGCGACGACACGACGTCCCACTCCCCTGACACTGACGATGAAGACTCCGAAGGTGATGCAATATGTCACACTGACAACACCCTCTTCACATGCTCTCACTGCGGCAAAACCTTTAATCGCCGTGGTAACCTAAAAGTACACGTGAGAATACACACCGGGGAAAAACCTTTTCCCTGTCCAACCTGCGGTAAAGATTTCACCCGGAGGTACCATTTGAAAAGACACATGACAACACACACCGGGGAGAAACCTTTTCCCTGCTCCGAATGCGGTAAAGGATTTGCGCTTAAAAGTATGCTGAAAGGACACATGACAACACACACCGGGGAAAAACCCTTTTCTTGTTCGACGTGCTTTAAAGAGTTTTCCCGGCGGTACTATTTGAAACTGCACATGACGACCCACACTGGAGAAAAACCTTATAGCTGCTCGGAATGCGGTCAAGATTTTGCACGAAAACACTGGTTGAAAGAACACATGAGAGTACACACTGAAGAAAACACGTTTTCTTGTTCAATCTGCGGGGAGGATTTTACCGAAAGGCAACAATTGAAAACGCACATGAGAGTTCACATTGGAGATAAACCGCTTTTCTGCTCAGTATGTGGGGAAGGTTTCACACTAATTAGCGAATTGAAAACACACATGAAAATGCACACTGTAGAAAAAACTATTTCTTGTTCAATTTGTGGTAAAGGTTTCACACGGACGAGCGGGTTGAAAATACACATGAGAATGCACAGTGGAGAAAAACCTTTTACCTGTTTAATCTGTCGTGAGGGTTTTGTACAGAGTCAATATTTGATAGCACACATGAGAACACACTGGTGACAAAACATAGCCCACTGTGAACCGCAACAAATGTTTTTGTGTACAAAGAAACGTTGTAGTAAACATGACAACACACACTGGTGAAAAAAGTGTCGAGTTGCAGAGTGTGTGATTAAAAGATTCTCTTATACAAAACCAGTGAAGTTGGCACGTTGTGTAAGTCTTAAATAAAAACAGAATACAATGATTTGCAAATCCTTTTCAACTTATGCTCAATTGAATAGACTGCAAAGACAAGATATTTAACATTCGAACTGAGAAACTTTTTTTTTTGTGCAAATAATCATTAACTTAGAATTTAATGGCAGCAAGACATTGCAAAAAAGTTGGCACAGGGGCATTTTTACCACTGTGTTACATGGCCTTTCCTTTTAACAACACTCAGTAAATGTTTGGGAACTGAGGAGACACATTTTTGAAGCTTTTCAGGTGGAATTCTTTCCCATTCTTGCTTGATATACAGCTTAAGTTGTTCAACAGTCCGGGATCTCCGTTGGGGTATTTTAGGCTTCATAATGCGCCACACATTTTCAATGGCAGGCCAGTCTAGTACCCGCACTCTTTAACTATGAAGCCACGCTGTTGTAACACGTGACTTGGCATTGTCTTGCTGAAATAAGCAGGGGCGTCCATGATGACGTTGCTTGAATGGCAACATATGTTGCTCCAAAACCTGTATGTGTCACGACCAGAACAGGACTCTGAACACGGATGCAGGATTTTCAGAAACATATATTTGTTCTGAACAGGGAGGGGTCCAAAACAGGAGAAACAAAACAGGCTATCAAAAACAGCACTAACCTGATCTCTAAACTAACAAACCTAACAGCAGGGGTCCCCAAACTTTTTGACTCGGGGGGGCCGTATTGGGTTAAAAAAATGTGTCCGGGGGCCGGTCTGTATATATATATATATATATATATATATATATATATATATATATATCCATCCATCCATCCATTTTCTACCGCTTATTCCCTTCGGAGTCGCGGGGGGCGCTGGAGCCTATCTCAGCTACAATCGGGCGGAAGGCAGGGTACACCCTGGACAAGTCGCCACCTCATCGCAGGGCCAACACAGATAGACAGACAACATTCACACTCACATTCACACACTAGGGCCAATTTAGTGTTGCCAATCAACCTATCCCCAGGTGCATGTCTTTGCATATATATATATATGCATATATATATATATATATATATATATATATATATATATATATATATATATATATATATATATATATATTTTATTTTTATTTTTTTTGGTTATTATTTTGATTTTATTTTTTTAAATTATTTTTATTTTTTTCTCCGAGAGCGATGATGTCACGTTATCAATGGGAAAATGCATTTTTAGACAATATGATTTGTCTGAGCGGCTAGGAGACACAGAGAGTAACAAGCGGTAGAAAATGGATTAGAAAGGACAGATTTTTTTTTTTTAAATTATTTTCTTTTTAACTTGGAACTTCGCGCGGGCCGGAGTTTGGACTCTGGCGGGCCGTAGTTTGGGGACCAATAGCTTACAGCTTATGAAAACTATAAAATGTGTTTTTTTAAACTGTATGCCATGATCATCAAAATGATAATAAATAAAGGTTTGACACTTTGCATGTAATGAGTTAATATCACTTACACTACCGTTCAAAAGTTTGGGGTCACATTGAAATGTCCTTATTGTTGAAGGAAAAGCACTGTACTTTTCAATGAAGATAACTTTAAAGTAGTCTTAACTTTAAAGATATACACTCTATACATTGCTAATGTGGTAAATGACTATTCTAGCTGCAAATGTCTGGTTTTTGGTGCAATATCTACATAGGTGTATAGAGGCCCATTTCCAGCAACTATCACTCCAGTGTTCTAATGGTACAATGTGTTTGCTCATTGGCTCAGAAGGCTAATTGGTGATTAGGAAACCCTTGTGCAATCATGTTCACACATCTGAAAACAGTTTAGCTCGTTACAGAAGCTACAAAACTGACCTTCCTTTGAGCAGATTGAGTTTCTGGAGCATCACATTTGTGGGGTCAATTAAACGCTCAAAATGGCCAGAAAAAGAGAACTTTCATCTGAAACTCGACAGTCTATTCTTGTTCTTAGAAATGAAGGCTATTCCACAAAATTGTTTGGGTGACCCCAAACTTTTGAACGGTAGTGTATTAGTTTCACATTTGAAGTTAATTGCTGACATGAATGGACTTTTTACACCACATTATAATTGTTTGAGTTCCACCTGTATAATATAAAGACTAAGAGAAAATGCTGGAGAAAAACATGCAACTTTTCTCTGACTACAATTGAACATTCATTCAGCTACCAAAAATACAAACCTTTGACCACCAACTTAGTCGCTGCTCGGTGACATCAGTCGTTCCTAGCCCGGTCATGGTCCTCTTCCCTGCCGCGGTGAAAGCACGCGACAGACGTGAACTGGAGCTATTACTTCCCCCTTCCAAACCGGTCAGATAATGTCTCCTCATGTTCATCTGGATGAGAAGGCATTCATTTCAATTTAACCGCTTATAGCGCAGACATTATCGGCGGTATTAGTACCTGTATCTTTTTTCATATATAAAGCGCACCAGATTATAGGGCTCATTAAAGGAGTCATATTATTCTTATTATTGTTTTCTAAATGTAAAACACTTCCTTGTGGTCTACATAACATGTAATGGTGGTTATTTGGTCAAAATGTAGCTTAGATTATGTTTTACAGAACATCTTCAACAGTCGCTTCTGGACGCGCCGTTTTGTGGGCGGTCTTATTTACGTGGCTCGCCTTCGACAGCGTCTTCTCCCCGTCATCTTTGTTGTAGCGGTGTAGCGTGCAAGGACGGGAGTGGAAGAAGTGTCAAAAGATGGAGCTAACCGTTTTAATGACATTCAGACTTTACTTTAATCAATAACGGAGCAGCATCTCCTTATCCGGAAACAACAACACCCGTGAAAAAAACGTCTGACCGGAACTAATAACTAAAGTTCCTTGGGTGAATAATGTAAACTCACTACACCGGTATGTTTTAGCGCTTTCATGGCGAGTTTACTGACAGATATAAGTAAGAACTTTACACTACTTTATATTAGAAATGGCAACAGTGGAGGATGAATGTCCCATAACAAGAAGATAGAGAAAAAGAAGATTATCGACTACAAAGGCGAAGATTATCGGACTACAAAGGCGAAGGCGCGCAATTTTTTCCAGGATTTATGCAGATCCCAAATACAGATCAGCAGGTAACTGAAGGTAAGAAACTTTTATTTTGCATTATATGGCAAAACATAACGCCAGATAATATGTCTTACCTTATATACACACCATAATAATACTCCTATGCTGAAGCACATCGAACCGTGCAGCCTACACTTATCTCGTATGTGTGACTGCCATCTACTGGTCACACTTATCATTACACCATGTACCAAATAAAATAGCTTCGAGGTGGGTAGGCACACCGGGTTATAAGGCACACTGTCGAGTTTTGAGAAAAAAATTGGATTTTAACTGCACCTTATAGTCTGGAAAATACGGTATTACTCGTTTAGTATTTGTATTTTAATTTTTAACGAACAGAAACCAAAATGTCAGACTCAATGATTTTTTGTCAGATAAGATACTTCTACGTCTCCCCTCTTGTTTATTTTGTACACAAACATGTCAGAGTACATATGACAACAGGACAAAAATGAAGATAATTATTCAGTCATTAATAGTTTGGTAAATGGATGTGCAAAAGGAACATGCATATGTTTCATTACAGCACGTCCGAAAAGGAGTAGGAAGAAGCTGAGCCTATTTAATCCTACCCCTATTCATAGCAATTTTATCCCATGTCCTTGTTCTCTGTAACAGAACAGTGAACAAATAAATCATATACCATAGTAAGTAAACAAATATTAAATACATCGATAATATTTGTCTCGATAAAAAAAAAAAAAGGGTTCAAGATGTTCATCATAATTCTTGTTCTTGTAGTTTGAACAGTCTCTTAAACTGAATCATATTGGTGCTTTGTTGGATTTCTTTGGTTAATCCATTCCATAATTTAATTCCACATACTGATATACTAAAGATTTTAAGTGTTTGTACGAGCATACAAATGTTATAAACTAGATTTTCCTCTAAGGTTGTATTTCTCCTTTGTACTTGAAAAAAAAAAGTACTTTGAAACTGAAAGTTCAAGTTTTGATATTGAATGACGAAAAAACGCATTAGTGTATTCAAAATAAAAATAAATTAACACCGGGTTTTTTGATTCCTGGGCGTGGCACCGCTGCTGCCCACTGCTTCCCTCACCTCCCAGGGGGGTGGAACAAGGGGATGGGTCAAATGCAGAGGACAAATTTCACCACACTTAGTGTGTGTGAGACAATCATTGGTACTTTAACTTTAACTTAACTTATATATATGCATATGTATGGATATTATCCATGCATATATTCATTGGATATATGCATGTGTGTGGATATATACATATATATCAGGGGTGTCCAAACTTTTTCCACTGAGGGCCGTACACGGAAAAATTTAAGCATGCGGGCCATTTTGATATTTTTCATTTTCAAACCTTAACAAAATATATGGATTTATTTTATTTTTTTTAACCTTTAGGGCTCCCGGGGACTAAAAAGGGTCTCAGTCATTAAACTGTTAAAAATAAGTCAAATTATTATTTTTTTAAATTTATTTAACGCTTACAGTAAATCTTTATATCAACTTGAGGTTGATATAAAGTAAAAAAAAAAAAAAAAAAAGGTTTTCTGTCAAAGACAACTTTGTTTTTTTATAGTAAAACTGAAATATGAAGTATTTAGTAATTAGAGCCTTAAAAGATCAATAATGCAAGACACCATTGATTTTAATTCTTTAATATTTTTGAGTAATCACAGTGAAAAGTTCAATAAAATCCTATTAAATATATTTGGGATCCAAAAGGTCCCCCACTCTTAAAGTGATACATTTTAATTTTTTATTTTTTTTTACTTTTAACACTTAAATTACGAGATCAACTTCAGATATATCTGTCGATTGAACTATTATTTTGTTTGTTTTATGCTCTTTTGTCGAATAAAACTTTGATGTTTTTATATGGCAACCACGCAATATATGCAATATTTTTTCCACATAAAACATTTTAAAGTGATATTTTTTAACTAATAATTCATTGTAACATAGATTTTTAGTCTTTTTTTTTTTTTTTTAGCAATGGCAAAAAAAAAGAAAAATAAACAAAGAGAAAAGAAAAAAAACAGCCTACATGGCAGCTTTGTGTCAACATTGCAACTTTTTCTTGTTAGATTTCACCTCATTCCACTTTTTTAAAATGTTTTTTTTTAATTTTTGCAATATTATCAATTTTGCAATTTTTGCAGAATGTGTGGCGGGCCGGTAAACAATTAGCTGCGGGCCGCAAATGGCCCCCGGGCCGCACTTTGGACACCCCTGATCTTCTTTTTTATCTTTTTTACTATTTATACTACTATATTATTGTGTATGCACCTTAGGGGATCTGCTCCAATTTCGTTGTTCTTTGAACCTGTTCACTGTAATAATGACAATAAAACACTATTCTATTCTATTCTATGATCTATTCTCTTGTCTGTAATGTGACTGTTGGCCATACGCAGTGTGCCGGTCATACGCTAGGGGGCGATTGTGGTCATTTCAGCTTATTTAGCTATTCGGTCATGTTAATTGGGTAGAAGAAGGGACTGCCACATGCTAATAGGCTAGCGCTAGTAAGTTTCAAGCTCCAGCTCCGACAGATAAGTGCACATTTTCACTGCTATTTGGTGTCGTTGGTCATGTTTAAATGTGTTTAAATGGCACTTGTGGTTATTAGGATGACTAGAGATGTACAAAAAGATCGCTTTTACAGTCGACTGTTTTAGAAGGTTTCTGATTACCAAACAGCCGGGATGTGCTGTTGTCATGTCACATAATTAATTGTCTTATTTGGGAATATCCTGATACTTATTAAACAAGTCGGCTTCTATTGTATCATATACTTTTTTATTTTATAAACCTTTATTTAAAATAAGTACAAAAACAGTACAAAACAGCGCCAGGGGGTTGTAAACTCAATAAAGTAACTAAAATAGAATGCAAAATATATATATATGACAAAGTGCAAAGCCATAGGCTCACACAAGTTCAGTAAATAATTTAATTTCGGAACACAGCATCATCGTTTTCACAGCTTTTTGGTATTGAGTCATATACTTGTTCAAGTAAAAAATATTGTAGCGCCTGGCTACGTCGTGTTGACCAATGGCTATGACTGGAGGGCGGGACTTCCGGAGAGGGACACGGAAGTGACGTAGATTGAAGGAAGTAAGGTGTTCCGAGTTTTTTATTGTTGTTTTTTTTTAACAACAAACGTGCATTTATAATGCACACAAAAGTCAAGGCACTTTCAACATAACCAACAATCCACACATCAGGTTGAGCAAATCACGACATCAGCAAAACATGTCAAGGAAAGAAAACAAAAGCAAATATAGAGTATTAAATATTAATAAATAATAATAATAAAAAATATGAAAAAAAAGACAAAAAGGGCTACCTAAATAACTTTACATTTTTTCAACAAAGATATCAATTTAAGGGCTTTTGTACTCTTAATCATCCTCCAAGATTTGATTGATAATTGTAAACCATTAAGCCAATTACAAAATGTAGGCCTTACTTTCATAAATTGACATTTATGTAGAAAATGTTTTGCCTGAAGCATAATAATGCTGACAAACATTTCTATGTCACATCCATCCATCCATTTTCTACTGCTTGTCCCGTTCCGGGTTGCGGTGGGTGCTGGAGCCTATCTCAGCTGCATTCGGGCGGAAGGCTGGGTACACCCTGGACAAGTCGCCACCTCATCACAGGGCCAACACAGATAGAAAGACAACATTCACACTCACATTCACACACTAGGGCCAATTTAGTGTTGCCAATCAACCTATCACCAGGTGCATGTCTTTTGAGGTGGGAGGAAGCCAGAGTACCCGGAGGGAACCCACGCAGTCACGGGTCAAATGTGCGAGAAAATTAGAGCAGACAGTGTTGACCAACAATATTGCAACCTTGTGTGGGAACCGCAGGTGCAGAAACACAAAAGAAGAATCCCTGTGGGATGCAGAAACTGGCAGATACATTTTCCGTGCAACGTTCATATTGTTGTTACTCAGCCAGGTCTGATGGACCCGTTGCATTTTGTGGCTTTTAATGCCTCACAATCAAACACTTTTATGTTAAAATACTGAACAGATGTTTACCTTATCCCAATAAACATCTGTTCAGTATTTTAACATAAAAGTGTTTGATTGTGAAGCATTAAAAGCCACAAAATGCAACGGGTCCATCAGACCCACAAACACTGGCTGGGTAACAACAATATGAACATTACACAAGGGTTAATGGTGTGGGGAAATCAAACAAATTTAAACTGAACATGGATGGATGGCTCACAGATGTCAAACTCAGATCTGGTCGGCCACATCATTTTATTCGGCCTGCTAAAGCCCAGAAATGTTGGATTCATATTCTCTACTGCTCACTAGTGTTGCCATATCTGAGTTATTGTGTAGAAATATGTGGAAATAACTACAAATATGTGCTTCATTCACCAACGGTCTTACAAAAAGATCAGTTAGAATAATACATAATGTTGGATTCATTTATTGAATAAAAATATTGAAATTCAACGACTTGGTGCATTTGCAAACAGCTAAAATGATGTACAAATCAAACTATAACCTGCTACCCAAGAATGTACACCAATTCTCAACAGGAGGATAAATATAACCTTAGAGGAAATGTAATCTAAAACATTTGTATGCACGTACAACACTTAAAACTTGGATATTGTAAAATGTAAAAGACAAATGGTGATGGATAATGTGGAGGATGCATGTATGTTTAAGAGTTATTTATCTATTCATAGCCATGTTTGGATCAGCTAGTACTTTTCCTTTGTATCTACCAGTCTCTCTTTGTCTTCAGATTGTCTGTTTAGTGTCTTAAACCATCAGGAATGTGAAACCAAACCGCCAAATCTTCCTTATCAGTGTTGCGAGGGGGAGAGGGGGGGGGGCTTTCTTTGTGTGCAAAGGAGTTGGCTTTTCCGTTGGAATGCCAGATCAACTAGAGTAGCCGATATGAATGGATTGGTTAAGTTGATCTCCTGAAAATTTCAGTAAAACTTCCAATTCTGTCTTGATGGTCCTTCTTACTCAGCATATATGTCATCGAAAGAACTTGGGATTGACCAGTAATTTAGATTCCCTGGGAGGAAGAGCTGGTCGACGCAACAATAATGAGGGTAGATAATGGATGGATGGAATATTGTAATAAGAGTCAAGGTAATCACATTAATAAGAGTTATTATTGATGATCAAGTAAAGTGGGAACTACATATCAATCATATACAGAACAAAATATCAAAAATGACTTCAATATTAAATAGAAATATGAACTACATTTGTTGCAGGAGCTTTTAATGAAGCATATATTGCCTGTTACATAAAGGTCTGAGGACAAACACATGAAACAATCACAAAACAGTATTCATATTACGAAAGAGAATAATAGATGATATTATTGGAACAAATGATTCATAAATTTACACATTTTAAAAGTAAACAATCTTGTATGAAACACAAATGCTCAAATGATATATAAAGTAAATAATGCTATGCTTCCAGAAGATGTTTCACATGTGAACCAGTAAATATGAACTAAGAGGGATTTTATGTGTACTCAAAAGCAAAGGGATGTACAAATGTAAAATAAGTATGTACATCATATATGAGTTCTTCTCTGCAATCATTAAAATTACAAATTAAATTATGCAACACGTCATTATTTCAAAAACCTATACTAAATCACTCTTAGGAATAAGTATAAACATGACAGACTCCGGAGTATAAGTCGCATCTTTTGGGGACATTTATTTGATAAAACCCAACACCAAGAATAGACATTTGAAAGGCAATTTAAAATAAATAAAGAATAGTGAACAACAAATAAGTGTACGTTATATGACACATAAATAACCAACTGAGAACGTGCCTGGTATGTTAACGTAACATATTGTGGTAAGAGTCATTCAAATAACTATAACATATAGAACATGCTATACGTTTACCAAACAATCTGTCACTCCTAATCGCTAAATCCCATGAAATCTTATACGTCTAGTCTCTTACATGAATGAGATAAATAATATTATTTGATATTTTACGGTAATGTGTTAATAATTTCACACATAAGTCGCTCCTGAGTATAAGTCGCACCCCCGGCCAAACTATGAAAAAAACTGCGACTTATAGGCCGAAAAATACGGTATATAGATAGCATCATCGACAACTAAACTTGTGAATTTAGACTCATTTCATTCATCACACATGAAGTTAGTCCCCATGCAGTCATAAGTCCAACACGAAATGTACACATTATTAAACACATTTATTTGGGTATAAATGTCACAGGTTATATTACCAACAACATCGTTGACAATATGGCATGAAAGTAACTATCTAAATTTTGTACACTATCACTAATAAGCAGCGTAAGCACGTAGTCGTGCCCGCTCTCGTGGCAGCGGATACAAAGAATTGCTATTGCGACATCCAGTGGACACATTTCGAACAGCAATTTTTATTCATTAAAAAAACTACTGCTTATTTTTGTACTTAGCAAACTCATTTCGTGGGCCGGATAAAACCTGTTCGCGGGCCTGATCCGGCCCACGGGCTGTACGTTTGACACCCATTTTCTGGACTATCTTGCCGGTTGTGTGGAATACAGTTATTGTTCATCAAATGGCGTGCACAAATGCAGCGTAAAGAGGTTTGGGTACTTTATTATTTGCCTTATAATAAATATATCTGCTTCAATCTCTTCCATCTTGTTTGTATTTTGTTCGGAAGTCCAAATCAAACAGGAATTCTCAATTTTCTTAGCTACCTTATTCAATAAATCTGTTTCCTTTTTCCTACCATCGATGCACTTGAAAATGTTCTGTTCTTTTCATTTGTCTCCTATTCATTGCAATTGTTGCCTACGTTCTTATTGAATGGTACCTGCTTCCAGGTTATATCCCACGTGTTGAGATACAAAGGGTCCCCCCCCCCCCGAGAGATCTGGGGCCGTATTTATCAAGCGTCTTAGAGTGCCATTTTACACTTAAGTCCTGAGAATTTGCAAAATTTAGTCCTACTCTCAAACTTAAGAATAAAAGCTATTTATCAACTTTCTTAAGTCTAAGAATCACTCCTACTCTCCACGATATTTAAGAGACCTTCAGAGGTGTCCTAAGTGGTTAGGAGTTGCCAGCAGGCAACTGAGGTGAGAGAGACGTGCGCGGACGTTCAGGGAGCGGAAGGATGTCCTGGCTTTGTTTGATGACGAGCAGCTGATCAAACGGTATCGTTTAGACAGAGCGGGTATTATTTTTGTCACAGATTTAATAATTTTCGATTCCATGTTGATTTCTGCATGTGGCTGCAGTGGGCTAGTATAAATAGAGTCACCCACACCAGTTTCAAATTAGTTGCCTAATTAATTAATTGGAAAGAAAATGTTATGAGAGTAGCGTATGTGTGTGTGGCCCTTTAATAGGTGACAGCATGTGAGGTGAGTGATGTCAGTGAGTGTGTGGGCGAGAGAAGAGAGGGAGCGGTAGCGTGAGTGCGGGCGGGGACTAGTTTGTTTTGTGTTGGATTGGCTGTGTGCAAGCAATCAATAAAGCAAGATTTGCAACTAATCGCCGGACTCATCATTCACCCTAAAGTCGTCCGCTGTGGAGACCCACTGCCGGGTAAAGTGAAGGGTGTTGCCCCGAGCATACATCGGCCCTGGAGAAGTGTCTCCCCTGCGCTCTTCGACTACGGTCTGGGAGCAGGAATCAGGAAAGGTGCAACAAAAAGGAAACATTTATTTTTGATTCATTGCCAATATTGTTTGTTTTGTATTATATTTGTAGTTTATTGTCAAAATATACACTCCCATTGTCCACTTAAATATTTCTAAGATATTTCTTTATTCTTAGACAAGGGATTCCCTTCCGTGATTGGTCATTTCTATGAACACAGAAATGACGTCACCTAAAATTCCGTTTACGGCACATAGTAATGTCGTAATTCAGCTCTGAGTGTGACTCTTAAGATTCAGTCCTACACTTTGCTGAAAGTGTGAGTAAGACGCTTGATAACTAACTTTTAAGTGCAGCTTTCAGCGAATAATTTCTTTACTCTTAAGTCAACTCTTAGCAGACTTCTTAGGAGTAATTCTAAGAAGCTTGATAAATACGGCCCCTGGTTTCCAATCGTAGAATCCAGGGGCCGTACTTATCAAGCTTCTTAGAGTGCCATTTTACACTTAAGTCCTGAAAATTTGCGAAATTTAGTCCTACTCTCAAACTTAAGAATAAAAGCTTTTTATCAACGTTCTTAAGTCTAAGAATCACTCCTACTCTCCACGATATTTAAGAGACCTTCAGAGGTGTCCCAAGTGGTTAGGAGTTGCCAGCAGGGGATGGCACTGAGGCGAGAGAGACGTGCGCGAACGTTCATCTTTGTTTGATGACGAGCAGCTGATCAAACGGTATCGTTTAGACAGAGCAGGTATTATTTTTGTCACAGATTTAATAATTTTCCATTCCTTGTTGATTTCTGCATGTGGCTGCAGTGGACTAGTATATATAGAGCCACCCACACCAGTTTCAAATTAGTTGCCTAATTAATGAATTGGAAAGAAAATGTTATGAGAGTAGCGTATGTGTGTGGCCCTTTAATAGGTGACAGCATGTGAGGTGAGTGATGTCAGTGAGTGTGTGGGCGAGAGAGAGAGGGAGCGGTATTGTGAGTGCGAGCGGGGACTAGTTTGTTTTGTGTTGGATTGGCTGTGTGCAAGCAATCAATAAAGCAAGATTTGCAACTAATCGCCGGACTCATCATTCACTCTAAAGTCGTCCGCTGTGGAGACCCACTGTCGGGTAAAGTGAAGGGTGTTGCCCCGAGCATACATCCTGGAGAAGTGTCTCCCCTGCCTCTTTGATTACGGTCTGGGAGCAGGAAGCAGGAAAGGTGCAACAAAAAGGAAACATTTATTTTTGATTCATTGCCAATATTGTTTGTTTGTTTTGTATTATTTTGTAGTTTATTGTCAAAATATACACTCCCATTGTCCACTTAAATATTTCTGAGATATTTCTTTATTCTTAGACAAGGGATTCCCTTCCGTGATTGGTCATTTCTATGGACACAGAAATGACGTCACCTAAAATTCCGTTTACGGCACATAGTAATGTCGTAATTCAGCTCTGAGTGTGACTCTTAAGATTCAGTCCTACACTTCACTGAAAGTGTGAGTAAGACGCTTGATAACTAACTTTTAAGTGCAGCTTTCAGCGAATAATTTATTTACTCTTAAGTCAACTCTTAGCAGACTTCTTAGGAGTAATTCTAAGAAGCTTGATAAGTACGGCCCCAGGTGTGTTAATCCGACTTTTCAAAAACCGGACGTGATCGGATTAAGGTGTTAAGGTTGTAGATTGCTTATTTAGAGCCAAACTATTATTTCTATTTATTGTTTTAATTGGTTTTACCCTTTAAAATCGTTTTTAATCATATTTATTTTTATATTGTTTTTATATTTATTTCTTGTTTTCATTCAGTCACTGGTGGAGCTAAGGATAGTATTTGAATCTTGTTTTTAATGTTTTTGTGCAGCACTTTGGAAACATTTTTGTTGTTTAAATGTGCTATATAAATAAAGTGGATTGGATTGAACTATTTGTGAAATGGGACTACTTTAGTGATGGACATGTACTGACTGGCACTTATAAGAGATTCTTTCATCACACACATTGCAACTCTCATGTGTCTTTCAAGGTTTTTCTTTTTACAAAAGCTTTTGTTGCAGTTTATACAGGGATATGGTTTTTCACTGGTGTGTCTACTCTTGTGTACTTTCAAATCGCGACTTTGTGTAAAACCTTTACCACAAATGGAACAAGAAAAGGGTTTTTCTCCAGAGTGAATTCTCATGTGTACTTTCAAATCGTGGGTTCGTGTAAAACTTTTAACACATAGTGAGCAGGAAAAAGTTTTTTTCCCAGTGTGTGTTCTCATGTGTATCTTCAAATCGCTCGTTCGTGTAAAACCTTTACTACAGATGGAACAAGAAAAAGGTTTTTCCCCCGTGTGAATTCTCATGTGTACGTTCAAATCGCTAATTCGTGTAAAACTTTTAACACATTCTGAGCAGGAAAAAGGTTTTTTCCCAGTGTGTGTTGTCATGTGTATTTTCAAATCGCTAGATCGTGTGAAATCTTTGCCGCATTCTGAGCAGGAAAAGGGTTTTTCTCCAGTGTGTGTTCTCATGTGTGTTTTCACATGTTGCCTTTGAGTGAAATATTTACCGCAGATTAAACAGGGAAAAGGTTTTTCTCTAGTGTGTATTCTCATGTGTATTTTCAGCACACTATTATGTGCGAAACCTTTACCGCATTCTGAGCAGAAGAAAGGTTTTTCCCCCGTGTGTATTCTAATGTGCGTTTTCAAATGGTGTTTTTGGGTAAAATCCTTACTGCAGATTGAACAGGAAAAATGTTTTTCTCCAGTGTGCGTTCTCATGTGTACTTTCAGACGACACTGGTGTTTAAAAGGTTTGTCACAGTGAGAGCACGTGAAGATTGTGTTGTCCGTGTGACATGTTGCATCACCTTCAGAGAGTGGAGCTAAGAGCTTATCACAGTGGTCTCCATCAGCTTCTGTTGTCATGTGTTGTGTTGACCTGCCGCTTGGAGGCTCCTCCTCACTTTCACTTTTCACCTCATCTTCACTCTTCACAATCACAGCGGTCAAAGGCATCTTGATGACATCATCTTCAACATGCTCTCCCTCCTGACTGATGCTCTGTTCCTCCTCTTCTTCTTTAATATGACTCCTCTTTCTCTGTAGTGTGAGGGGGAGCTGGGATTCTTTTTCTTCTTTCATGTAAGAGGTATGTGGCTCCTCCTCCTCCCCTTTGATCTGGGGGTACTTTAGCTCCTCCTCTTCCACCTTTATTTGTAGGGGCTCCTCCTCTTCCTCTTTAATATAGGGGGGCAAGGGCTCATCCTGCTCCATCCTTGAGCTCAAGGAAAATATGTTATTCACGGATGTCTGCGGGACAGAAGAAAACGCCTGGTTTAGAAAAGTCAGTCACATGAGAAATTGTCCTGCATATATTCTGATAATGTCATGGAGAACCTCATCTGTCACCACTTTGACATTCAGGATGTCATAAGTGTTGCGCACATCAAGGAATAATTAGAAGCAATACAATTGCGCATCCAATCTTTTCTTCTCTAAATACCGTGAGGGTCAAACGAAGCGAGGTCGTAGCGATCAGTAACGTCTTGGTGAAAATAAATAGTTTAAATCTTTAAAAAAAAAAAAAATCTTAAGAGTGTAAAAATCACTCCATCTCACTTTAAATATTTTTTATCATGATCGCTTTTGTATTTGCCTCTAAACCTTTTAAAATACGTCTAAATCTGCACTGATGCTCGTAAACAAACAGTAGCCTTATAGCAGGGCTGTCCAAAGTGCGACCCGCAGGTAATTTTTAACGGCCCCACGGCACATTCTAAAAATACGATTAGAAAAATAATTTTAAAAAACATAAAAAGTGGTATAAAAGAGCAAACAGGTGAAATATAACAAGAACACGTTGCAATGTTTACGTACTCTAATAACACAAAGCTGCCATGCAGGCTGTTTCTTTCTTTAAAAAAAAAAGAATTAATTAAAATCAATGTCATTACTAATTATTGACCTATTCAAGGCTCCAAATACGTCACATTAGATATTCCACTTTGAGATATTCTTTGTTTTTTTTTAAAAGAAGGTTCAAAACGAACCAATAAAAAACATAAACAACAATAAAACTTATAATTGACGGATAGATCTGAAGCTAATCTCAAGGTAATTGTGTTAAAAGTAAACAGTAAAAATAATTTATTTTGTAACACTTTAATGAGTAGGACCCTTTTGGATCCCCCAATAATTTTAGTGGGATTTTTTTGTGTGTGTCCTTGCTCAAAAAATGATATGAGGTATTGACCTTTTTAGGGCTCCAATTATTTTAGAATCTCAAATATTCCACTTTAAAATTTCATTGAGGGAAAATATTGCATATTTGGTGTTTTCTCTGACAAAAAGGGCATACAACTTAAATGTTTAAAAACGTTATATTGACAGATAGACCTAATGTTGATCTACAGATTTGAACTTTGAATAATAATAATAATACTAAATAATGACACTTTTTTTTCTTTTTTTTTTTTACCAAAACCCTTTGGGTGAGTAGAGGCCTAAATGTATATATTTTTTTATACATTTATTGTATTGGTTTTTAAAATAAAAAATATCAAAAATGGCCCCCGCTTGCTTTGATTTTTTCAGTGTGCGGCCCTCGGTGGAAATAGTTTGCCTTAAGGGGATCAAGACCACAATAGACATCTTATAAGGGTACGCAGCATCGAGCGCTACTGCCTACTGGCGCTGACGAGACGCGGGGCCGCCATCTTGGAGTGGTGATCTGCTCCACTCAGTGCAATTCATTTGACAGGAGCAATGAACTGTCAGCGCATTTAATTCATATTACCTCACTAAATACCACTGATTTTCACGCGTTTTTTTGTCATACGTGTAGCTATGATAAAGGACACACATTTTGGCGTGTTTTATCATGCATAGATTGCTTAACAGAAATAGAATATTATTATATGCTATAAATTACCAGACGTCTGAGATCAAAACTGGGAATATAATCCCAGAGAAGGGGGGAAAAAAACGGTCGGCTATTTTTAAATTGAAGAAACAATATGATTAGGTTATATATACATGCGTATATCCTACATAAACAATGTATGAATACATTAGATATCTATATATCTTATAGACTGTATCTCTGTTGCTGCAGCAGCAGAGAGTTTATTCTGTCTTGACACTTTGTAATGATATTTTGTATTACATTCTTCCCTTAAATGATAATGTTTACAGTGATTGTTTTATATGTATTTTTTATGTATGTCGCTTTGGATAAAAGCATCTGCCAAATACTTAAACATAAAAGTCTTTATATCAGCTAAAACCACCAATCTGTTTCACTGGATTCAGAATAAAACCAAATTCTGTCTTACCCAACAATGTTAGTATTTGAATATTGTTACTTGAAGACTTATTCCTGGTTACAATTATACTGTTACAAAAGTATTGTCTAATACTTTGCCTAAAATGAGGATGCATCATAATCAGTGGCGGCTGGTGAATTTTGTTTTAGGTGTCACAATCATTTATTTCAACTTTGTTATTCAAGTAGGGCTGGGCGATATATCGAATATCCTCGATATATCGCGGGTTTGTCTCTGTGATATAGAAAAGGACTATATCGTGATATCCGAGTATGCGTTCTCACGCAGTTGCTAGTGGTGCGAGTGGTAATACGAGAGAAAGAAGGTGCAAATCTGGTAACAAATGAAGGAAGAATGAATTCCCAAGAAAAACAGCACGGGGTCCATCGTCTGCCGGTGGTTTGGCTTCAAGCGGGAAGATGTTGAACAGACAACCGTAATATGTCAAGTATGCGGCAAAAGCCTTGCTACAAAATGTAGCAGCACTGCTAATGTGTAGCATCATTTGAAAAGTGACCCTCTAGAGAATGAAGAGTGCTTGAAACTCTGCATGTCAACATCTCCACCAACAAAATGCCCAAGCAACTATTTCCAGATCAACACCGTATGAAAAAAATAGTCAACAACAGAAGGAGATAACGTCCGCAGGAACCCACCACATAGCGAAGGACATACACTATTTGATTTCCTATTATGCAGCTCATTTTTATTTGACAGTTATTGAAATATCTTGTGTGACATCATGCACAAAAGTGCACTTTATTTGTTTTAAACTACTGTAGTGGAGTTCTGTACAAAAAGTGCACTTTAATTTAGTGTTGTTTTGATATGTCATCTTAGTGACATCATGCACAAAAGTGCACTCATAGCTTGTTTTAAAATGTCTCTGACAATCTTGCACTCCCTGTTTTAAAAGGACATGAATGTTTGTGCCACTGCTTAATAACTGTTTAATAAATACACTTTTGGTAAATTGACTTAGTTGTGGTTTCCCTCTCTGCATGAAAGTTTAAAATGAGCATATATTAATGCAGTATAAACAAGAATGTTTTAATGTAGACACATAGAATCATCATACTGCTGTGATTATATGCATCAAGTGTTCATTCAAGGCTAAGGCAAAATATCCAGATATATATCGTGTATCGTGACATGGCCTAAAAATATTGAGATATTAATAAAAGGCCATATCGCCCAGCCCTATATTCAAGTATGACATTTTTAAATGTAATTAATTTCATTTACAAGCAATTCTATTATGGTCATAGTGTTGTTTGCTAGCGGCTATGATTTTAGTACTATTGAATATCTTTGCTCCTTCTCAACGCTGTGGTAATATTATTTTCACAAAATACAACCAATAGTATGTTAATGTTAAATCTTACTTGTGAAAAGTAATCCCCCGATTCCTATGTTCAACAGTCCGCTCATTTGAGCAGGAAAACGCCGAACACCGTCTTTGTTTTCTACCTGTCAACTGTCAGTTTAGGCTGCTCTCCGGCTCCTCATCACCACTTCAAGATGGCGGCCGAATTTCTCGCGTCACAGCAGCCAATGCTGCGTCTACTTATAACATTTCTATGGAGACCATCGCCTGAAACCCGGAAGTGTCTGGGTGTGCCCCTCGGTCACGTGATTGCAACCCAGCTATATGTCAGGTATTCGAGGCCAAATTAATGTAATAATTGCTTGTTTCCACAATAATATATTTTGCAAACGACCGCGGCCATTTTACAAAACAGCCGTGTTGTAAAATGGACTTGCCAAACAATGTTATTAACTCGACATTTCACATACACAGTCCGACACAAAGCTCGCCAAACTCGTCATAAAACATACAGATTTATGAAATTTAACAATAATGTTATTCTCACTGTGTACCAACCTGAAAAGTAGGTAAATATTAACACAGGAATGAGGCACCAAAGATGCTCCTTCTTCTTCCGACATCAGTCCGGCGAGGAGGCGGAAGTGCCCTCAACCACAGGAGTCCGGCTTCGCGCGGCGGGTGCTATCACTTTGGTTCCGCCCTACATTAATGTTTCGTTTCACACCAAATATTGCAATTACTCCCGGTCTGCACAACAATATTAGACCGTAACTATCTCTGGAAAAATAAAATACTCCACAATGTAAATAAATCACCATCAGTTTATATTATTATTGTCTTTTTTTTTTTTTCAGGCAATGACACAAAAAAGTAAAAGTAGTACACTGCAAAAAGTCAGTGTTCAAAAACAAGGAAAAAAATACAAAAATTAGGGGTATTTTATGTGAACTAAGCAAAATTATCTGCCAATAGAACAACAAAATTCGGCTTGTCAAGACTTTCCAAAACAAGTAAAATTAGCTAACCTCATTGAACCCAAAAATACATTAAAATAAGTATATTCTCACTAATAACAAGTGCACTTTTCTTTGGGGAAAAAAAAGACACCTTTTTGCTCAATATGTTGAAAAATATTCTTAAATGAAGTAAATATCAGTGCCATTATCTTGACATAATGAAATGTGCTCGGCATCATTTTTTTTTCATGCTTGAAGTAAGAACTTATTACTTTAAAAAAGTAGTTTTATACTTGTGAGTGTTGATGACACAACAGTTGATATTCTAGTTTCAAGCATGTTTTACTCAATATAGGTCATCAAATCTCAGCAACAAGCTGTAATATCTTATTGAGATCATTTAGGACCAAAACCCTTAAAACAAGTAAAACACTGTAACATAAAATAAGAATAAGAATTATCTTATCAGACAGAAAATAAGCAAATATCACCCTTATTTGAGATATTTAGTCTTACTTAGATTTCAGTTTTTGCAGTGTAGGCCTTCAGTGATGTCCGACTTCAATGATTACCTTTCAAAATACCATAATTGATGTCACCACATGACCATTGCTGGAGAAATACTATACAGAAACACATTTACGCCCTACTGAGCATTGAAACACATCAACAGTGTACAAAATGGGTTATTTTCTGGCGCATTTAAAAATCAATAAACCCGCATCAGCAATTAAAACATATCTTATGTGGTACTGTCAAAATTAAAATTGCAAAAAACATATTAAACGTGACAAAATAAAGAAATCAAATATTTGAACTCACAATTTGGGCAGATTTCATACAGCATGGCAACATAAGCTGGCTGAATTCTGATTGGATAAAAAGTCTAACCTAAAAACAACAGCACTGGAAGGAGCATAATATGACATAGACTTAGACAAACTTTATTGATCCACAAAGGCAGGGGTGTCCAAAGTGCGGCCCGGGGGCCATTTGTGGCCCGCAGGTCATTTTTTAACGGCCCCACAGCACATTTTAAAAATACAATTGAAAACAATTAAAAACATGATAAGTGGTATAAAAGAGCAAACAGGTGAAATGTAACAAGAAAATGTTGCAATGTATACTCTAATAACACAAAGCTGCCATGCAGGCTGTTTCTTTCTTCAATGCCATTATGAATTATTGACCTATTCAAGGCTCCAATTACGTCACATCTGAGATATTTTGGGGGAAAATGTTGCATATTTTGTGTTTGCCATATAAACAACTGAGCTGTTTTTTATAAAGAAGGGCCAAAACGAACAAACGAAAAACATGAACAACAATAAAACGTATAATTGACGGATAGATCTGAAGTTGATCTCGAGATTATTGTGTTAAAAGTAAACAGTAAAAAAAAAAATAGAATTTATTTTTTAACACTATAATTATTTGGATCCCCAATAATTTTAGTGTGATTTGTTTTTAAGTGTCATTGCTCAAAAAATAATAATGAATTAAAATCAATGTTATGAGTTATTGACCTTTTTAAGGCTCCAATTATTATATAATCTCAAATATTCCACTTAAAAATTTTATTGTATGAAAATTTTGCATATTTTGTATTTTTTCCATAAAAAAACAGGGTTTTCTTTGACAACAAGAGCATACAACTTAAATCTTTAAAACCGTTATATTGACAGATAGACCTAATGTTGATCTAGAGATTTAAAACTTGAATAATAATAAAAATATTAATACTGAATAATGACACATTTTTAATATTTTTTTGACCAAAACCCTTTGGGGTCCCTGGGATCAAGCCTGAGTGGAGGCCTAAATGTATATTTTTTATACATATATTGTATTGGTTTTTAAAATAAAAAATATCAAAATGGCCCCCGCTTGCTTTGATTTTTCAGAATGCGGCCCTCGGTGGAAAAAGTTTGGACACCCCTGCACAAAGGAAACATGAAGAGAATATGAATACTTTTAGATATTTAGGGAAAGTAAATTAAAAAATACTTTTATCTTTAATTATGATCATGATTTCTGGTTCTGTTAGGCCGGCAGAGAATGACAAACGGCAAACAATTGATTTGTTCATTTGCTTTAATGAGGCAGAAAATATAACTTGTTCATCGGCAACACGTATCGCGCTCTTTTCACCGTTCAACCGACGTGTTCTTTAAATGCTGATCAATTGGAAAGACACAAAACCACAACACTTAAACCATATTGCATCTATTTTTTGTTTGCTTTGTTATTTACACAAATGGACCAAAATGTCGTGTTGTACAGGAAAAAAATACCGCACTATTTCAAACCTCAAATCATCAATACATTCTTCCCCCTCCATTGTCATTGTTGTTTTCTTTTTTTGGGGGGGGGTTATCATGTCTACATTCAAATTTCCTTTTCTCTTCATAAAAACCATTCAGCATCTTGGGACACATACGAGTCTTTGTCAAAAACATTCAATCCGACACTACGTCTTTTTTTTTCCTTTCTTGCTTTTAGAAAAAATACGTAGAAAAGCAGCACACAAAAAATATAAATACTGACCATTTTCACTTGATATAAAAAGAGACGCAAACACAATATTCCAATTATGTGTTTATCAGGGGGTAATAATCTACAAAACCCTAAACCAGTGAAGTCGGCACGTTGTGTAAATGGTAAATACAAACAGAATACAATGATTTGCAAATCCTTTTCAACTTATATTCAGGGGCATGTTCACCACTGTGTTACATGGCCTTTCCTTTTAACAACACTCAGTAAACGTTTGGGAACTGAGGAGACACATTTTTGAAGCTTTTCAGGTGGAATTCTTTCCCATTCTTGCTTGATGTACAGCTTAAGTTGTTCAACAGTCCGGGGGTCTCCGTTGTGGTATTTTAGGCTTCATAATGCGCCACACATTTTCAATGGGAGACAGGTCTGGACTACAGGCAGGCCAGTCGAGTACCCGCACTTTTTTACTATGAAGCCACGCTGTTGTCACTCGTGGCTTGGGATTGTCTTGCTGAAATAAGCAGGGGCGTCCATGATAACGTTGCTTGGATGGCAACATATGTTGCTCCAAAACCTGTATGTACCTTTCAGCATTAATGGTGCCTTCACAGATGTGTAAGTTACCCATGTCTTGGGCACTAATACACCCCCATACCATCACACATGCTGGCTTTTCAACTTTGCGCCTAGAACAATCGGGATAGTTCTTTTCCTCTTTGTTACAGAGGACACGAAGTTCATAGTTTCCAAAAAACCATTTGAAATGTGGACTCGTCAGACCACAGAACACTTTTCCACTTTGCATCAGTCCATCTTAGATGAGCTCGGGCCCAGCGAAGCCGGCAGCATTTCTGGGTGTTGTTGATAAATGGCTTTGGCTTTGCATAGTAGAGTTTTAACTTGCACTTACATATGTAGCGACCAACTGTAGTTACTGACAGTGGTTTTCTGAAGTGTTCCTGAGCCCATGTGGTGATATCCTTAACAAACTGATGTTGCTTTTTGATGCAGTACCGCCTGAGGTATCGAAGGTCCGTAATATCATCGCTTACGTGCAGTGATTTCTCCAGATTCTCTGAACCTTTTGATGATATTACGGACCGTAGATGGTGAAATCCCTAAATTCCTTGCAATAGCTGGTTGAGAAATGTCGTTCTTAAACAATTTGCTCACGCATTTGTTGACAAAGTGGTGACCCTCGCCCCATCCTTGTTTGTGAATGACTGAGCATTTCATGGAAGCTGCTTTTATACCCAATCATGGCACCCACCTGTTCCCAATTAGCCTGTTCACCTGTGGGGATGTTCCAAATAAGTGTTTGATGAGCATTCCTCAACTTTCTCAGTCTTTTTTGGCACTTGTGCCAGCTCTTTTGAAACATGTTGCAGGTATCAAATTCCAAATGAGTTCATACTTGCAAAAAATAACAAAGTTTTCCAGTTTGAACGTTAAATATCTTGTCTTTGCAGTCTATTCAATTGAATATAAGTTGAAAAGGATTAGCAAATCATTGTATTCTGTTTTTATTTACCATTTACACAACGTGCCAACTTCACTGGTTTTGGGGTTTGTATATCAGAAACACTTTTTTGACGATACTCCTGAGTAGGATAAATATTGCAAAATAAATATAAAGACAGTAGTAAATAAATAAGTTAAAACCACCCAGCATCACAGCATATTGCTTTTCAAGACGGAACATTTCACATGTGGAATTTTTCGAATGGCGTTACAATCATCATTTCGCATATTTTGTGCCGTTTTTGTTGTTGTTGTTGCTGGTCTAACCAAAAGTAGCATCCTTCAGCCCCAAGGTGCTCGATGTGGCATGAACATGAAAGGCAGCAGTAAGAAAGGAAGTGGGGAGCAAGCGAGGGGCCTGGTGGCAGAATTAACCCCTCCTCGCCCGTGGTTGCGGTTCCTCTTATTGTTTCTCTCCCGCACCCGAGGAGGCTTGTTTGGGTTGGAGGCCGGGGGAGAGGCGGGCTTGGTGTGAGGAGGAGAGTGAGGACCGTAGCCCGGCCAGTCGTTGTCATATCTTTCTCTGCTGTCTTCTCCCCCCGAACCGCTGCCCTCGTCGCCTAAAAGCAGCACAAGAATGTCATGTTTTAATCACGTGACTTATTTATTTACTATTAGGAGTTGTGCCTTTATCGTGTGAGGCTTTTATTTGTGTATATACAGTACAGGCCGGTACACACCTTCTCATTCAATGCATTTTCTTTGTTTTCATGACTATTTACATTGTAGATTGTCACTGAAGGCATCAAAACTATGAATGAACACATGCGGAGTTATGTACTTAACAAAAAAAAAAGGTGAAATAACTGAGAAGGTGTGTCAACACTTTTGGCCTGATTTATAATAATATTGGGGGGAAACTCTGATATTATTTTTTATTATTTATTGTATATATTTTTATTACTCTTTTTTTTTTTAATTTGTAAATGAAAATACAAAAATATACAAACAGTGAAGGATGTTTAATATACATGTGTATATATAATACATTAACAATATATTTTTTTACATAAGCTGCAAAATTGTTTTTTTATTTTACTTTAAAGGCCTACTGAAACCCACTACTACCGACCACGCAGTCTGATAGTTTATATATCAATGATGAAATCTTAACATTATAACACATGCCAATACGGCCGGGTTAACTTATAAAGTGACATTTTAAATTTGCCGCTAAACTTCCGGTTCGAAACGCCTCTGAGGATGACGTATGCGCGTGACGTAGACCGGGGAACACGGGTATGCCTTCCACATTGAAGCCAATACGAAAAAGCTCTGTTTTCATTTCATAATTCCACAGTATTCTGGACATCTGTGTTCGTGAATCTGTTGCAATCATGTTCATTGCATTATGGAGAAGGAAGCTGAGCAAGCAAAGAAGAAAGTTGTCGGTGCGAAATGGACGTATTTTTCGAACGTAGTCAGCCACAACAGTACACAGCCGGCGCTTCTTTGTTTACATTCCCGAAAGATGCAGTCAAGATGGAAGAACTCGGATAACAGAGACTCTAACCAGGAGGACTTTTGACTTCGATACACAGACGCCTGTAGAGAACTGGGACAACACAGACTCTTACCAGGATTACTTTGATTTGGATGACAAAGACGCAGACGTGCTACTGTGAGTATGCAGCTTTGGCTTCTAAACATTTGATCGCTTGACCGTATGTGCGCAACTTTTTTTTGCGTATGTACGTAACTTTTTAAAAATATATAAGCTTTATGAACCTTGGGTTAGGTGAACGGTCTTTTGGGCTGAGTGATTGTGTGTGTTGATCAGGTGTTTGAATTGTATTGGCGTGTTCTATGGAGCTAGGAGCTAGCAGAGGAGCTAGGAGCTAGCGTAACAAACACGCAGGTGTTTTTATGCAGGATTAATTTGTGGCATATTAAATATAAGCCTGGTTGTGTTGTGGCTAATAGAGTATATATATGTCTTGTGTTTATTTACTGTTGTAGTCATTCCCAGCTGAATATCAGGTCACCCCCGGCTCTCACAGCATCTTCCCTATCTGAATAGCTTCAACTCCCCACTAGTCCTTCACTTGCACTTTACTCATCCACAAATCTTTCATCCTCGCTCAAATTAATGGGGAAATTGTCGCTTTCTCGGTCCGAATCTCTCTCACTTCATGCGGCCATCATTGTAAACAATAGGGAACTTTGCGTATATGTTCAACTGACTACGTCACGCTACTTCCGGTAGGGGCAAGCCTTTTTTTATCAGATACCAAAAGTTGCAATCTTTATCGTCGTTGTTCTCTACTAAATCCTTTCAGCAAAAATATGGCAATATCGCGAAATGATCAAGTATGACACATAGAATAGATCTGCTATCCCCATTTAAATAAAAAAAAATCATTTCAGTAGGCCTTTAATAACTGGCAGCTCAGTCACCAGAATTTTACAGTAAAAGCAGTTGTTTTTTACAGCATATAAAAATGGAATAAATAGAATGGAATGGAGAAACAATACCACTGTTTTTAGCAGTAAAATTCAAGCAAAAGAGTTGCCAGTTGTTGTTTTTTTACCGTAAAATCTTGTTGTTTTAATGTTTTTTTTTTGTTTGTTTTTTAATGTTTTAGTGTCTTACTGTATATGGAAAAAAAACAGTACCAAAGTTGATTTTACGGTAAAAAAAAAATTACGTAAAATCTATTGTCAATTTTGCAGTCTACAATTTGATTGATGATTTGTTTTGAAATCATAAGTCAAGCAGATAATGAAGTACAGTATTTATCTTTATTTTAACAACAAATATTTTGGGAATACTAGATGATGTCATATTTTGATTTTGATAATATTACATTTTAAAAGATATGCAATTGCTTGCAGTGCATGATTTGTAATGTCAAAAGGAAAAGAAAACAAATATATTTAGTAGGAAAAGATTAAGCATTTAATTAACGCATATTATTTCCAGGCTTTCGCGGGCCACATGAAATAATGTGGCGGGCCAGATTTGGCCCCCGGGCCTTGAGTTTGACACCTGTGTTGTAGATTGTCACTGAAGGCATCAAAACTATGAATGAACACATGTGGAGTTATGTACTTAACAAAAAAAAAAGGTGAAATAACTGAAAACATGTTTTATATTCTAGTTTCTTCAAAATTGACACCCTTTGCTCCGATTACTGCTTTGCACACTCTTGGCATTCTCTCGATGAGCTTCAAGAGGTAGTCACCTGAAAGGGTTTTTACTTCACAGGTGTCATAGTTGTGATGCCTTCAGTGACAATCTACAATGTAAATAGTCATGAAAACGCATTGAAATGAGAAGGTGTGTCAACACTTTTGGCCTGACGTTTTTATAATAATATTGGGGGGAATATATTATTTTTTATTATTTATTGTATTTATTTTTATTACTCTTTTTTTTTTAATTTGTAAATGAAAATACAAAAATATACAAACAGTGAAGGATGTTTAATATACATGTATATATATATAATACATTAACAATATATTTTTTTACATAAGCTACAAAATTGTTTTTTTATTTTACTTTAATAACTGGCAGCTCAGTCACCAGAATTTTACACATATCTCTTATGTGTGACTGCCATCTACTGGTCACACTTATTACACCATGTACCAAATAAAATAGCTTTGAGGTCGGTAAGCACAATCAGAATTATTCCGTACATATAGGGCGCACTGTCGAGTTTTGAGAAAATGGAAGAATTTTAAGTGTGCCTTATGGTCCGAAAAATGATCGGTCTTGTAATCGGCAGCATAAATGCCTGCTCGGAACATCCCTAGACGAGACACGTTACTTGTGAAGTGAATTATATTTATATAGCGCTTTTCTCTAGTGACTCAAAGCGCTTTTACATAGTGAAACCCAATATCTAAGTTACATTTAAACCAGTGTGGGTGGCACTGGGAGCAGGTGGGTAAAGTGTCTTGCCCAAGGATACAACGGCAGTGACTAGGATGGCGGAAGCGGGGATCGAACCTGGAACCCTAAAGTTGCTGGCACGGCCACTCTACCAACCGAGCTATACCACCCCCATGTCTGCTAATAGGTGCCATTTTGCAGTCCTTAAACACACACCATAATAACACCCGTACGTTGAAGCAGAGTACATCTGACTATGGTAGCCGTAATACTCTGACAATCCATCAAGCGGTGCGTCTTCATCGCTTACCAAAGTCGTACTCAAACAATTTGACCGATTTTTGAGCGCCGTGTGTAATGTTCTATATTCTCAATGAATCATTTAAAGTTTTGGTGTTGTCTACTGGTGTCATCTTGCAGTCTGCACGTATCTCTTATGTGTGACTGCCATCTACTGGTCACACTTATCATTACACCATGCACCAAATAAAATAGCTTCGAGGTCGGTAAGCACAACCAGAATTATTCCGTACATTAGAATCAAAGGACTTGAAGTGCGCCTTATAGTCCGGAAAATACAGATCTCACTCATGGATGATCGGTCTTGTAATCGGCAGCATAAATGCCTGCTCGGAACATCCCTAGACGAGACACCTTACTTGAGAAACAACTTTTTTGAGGGCCAACATTTGAGGGGTATGAACAAGACCATGTGAAGGCACTGACTGTCCATAAAGTCCACGTCCTGTCCAGCCTGTGCGTGTCTCAGCTTGTTGGTGACCACCCTCAGCTCCATGAGCAGCTGCCTCGTCCTCACATCGGGCCGTCCGAGGTCCACCTCTATCTCCGGGTTGTTGATCTGACTGGCCAGCCCGTCACCCGTCACCTCCGGGAGATACCTGAAAAGTCCACGCAAAGAAACGTTAACGACTCGCTGAGTGTTAGAATAATTATGTATATACAGTATTATCATCATAACTTTATGCTTAAGGGCCGTTGCTATAAATTATTGTCAATTGTGCTGAAGTAGTATTTTTGTATCTGTGCAAGCTGGCAATCCAAAAAGATTGCCAGCCGTCTTCATCAGTGTTGTGTCCAAACTAGGCCTGCTGACTGCCAAGGCCGAACACCGCCGCGACGCAGACAGAGCAGAGACAAGGCGATATGACCTGCGTCAACTAATTTTTATTTATTCTATAATCATATATTGTGTCTAACTGGAGTGGTCGAGATTACCCCCTTCCCTCAGCGACAGCTTCAGTGATGTAACAGGGACCTTCCAAATAAATAGAGGAGGCGCGCGGGCTTGATTTTTAGAACGTAGTTTGGAACCGTAACTAGAATACAGCCCGAAACACGTGTCTCCTCACACTGCAAAAAGTCAGTGTTCAAAAACAAGAAAAAAAAATACAAAAATTAGGGGTATTTTATTTTGAACTAAGCAAAATTACCGTATTTTTCGGAGTATAAGTCGCTCCCGAGTATAAGTCGCACCGGCCGAAAATGCATAATAAAGAAGGAAAAAAACATATATAAATCGCACTGGAGTATAAGTCGCATTTTTGGGGGAAATGTATTTGATAAAAGCCAACACCAAGAATAGACATTTGAAAGGCAATTTAAAATAAATAAAGAATAGTGAACAATAAGTGTACGTTATATGAGGCATAAATAACCAACTGAGAACGTGCCTGGTATGTTAACGTAACATATTATGGTAAGAGTCATTCAAATAACTATAACATATAGAACATAACATATAGAACCGGCCCGCCACACATTCTGGAAATGCTATTGCAAAAATTAAAAAAACATTTAAAAAAGTGGAATAAGGAGAAATCTAAGTAGAAAAAGTTGCAATGTTGACACAAAGCTGCAATGCAGGCTTTTTTTTTTCTTTTGTCTAGCTTTCTTTTTTTGCCATTGCTCCAAAAAAACAAAAAAAACAATGTTATAATGAATTATTGACCTATTCAAGGCTCCAATTATTTCAAATATTTCACTTTAAAATGTTTTATGTGGGAAATATTGCATATATTGTGTGGTTGCCATACAAAAAAATCAACATTTTCTTTGACAAAAGAGCATAAAACAAACAAAATAATAGTTCAAACGTAAAATCGACAGATATATCTGAAGTTGAGCTCGTAACTTAAGTGTTGAAAGTAAAAAAACAACTAATAAAAATGTATCACTTTATGAGTGGGGCACCTTTTGGATCCCAAATATATTTAATGGGATTTTATTTATCTTTTCACTGTGATTACTCAAAAATAATAATGAATTCAAATCAATGGTGTCCTGCATTATTGATCTTTTTAAGGCTCTAATTACTTCACATCAAACATTGCTTTCTGAATGTTTTGGACAGTGGGGGAAATACTGCATATTTCAGTTTTATTATAAAAAACTAAGTTGTCTTTGACAGAAAAGGCATAAAACCTTTTTGTTTTTTTAAACTGTACAGATTTACTGTAAGCGTTCTATAAATAAAAAAAATAATAATTTGACTTGTTTTTAACATTTTAATGACTTAGACTCTTTATGGTCCCCGGGAGCCCTAAAGGTAAAAAACAAACAAAATCCATATATTTTGTTATGTTTTGAAAATGAAAAATATCAAAATGGCCCCCGCATGCTTTAATTTTTCCGTGTGCGGCCCTCAGTGGAAAAAGTTTGGACACCCCTGGTCTAGTCTCTTACGTGAATGAGCTAAATAATATTATTTGATATTTTACGGTAATGTGTTAATAATTTCACACATAAGTCACTCCTGAGTATAAGTCGCACCCCCGGCCAAACTATGAAAAAAACTGCGACTTATAGTCCGAAAAATACGGTATCTGCCAATAGAACAAGAAAATTCGGCTTGTCAAGACTTTCCAAAACAAGTACAAGCAAGCAGCGATGGACGGGACTGACTTTGAGGGCTCGTAAAATCTAAACCGGAGCAGTAATTAAAACTCTTTCATCAACTTTTAATCAGAAGGGTTCAATCTCTCTCCTGTGCTAATTTGAAGCCGACACGACAAACGCGCTCATAGGAGATAATGTTTGAAAAAAGGTAAGTGTTTTTACACAACTTTTGTTTTAAAGGGGGAATTGCAAACTTCCTGTTGATTTTTGCTTGGGGTTGTCAGTGTATGAAATATAGGTCTAAGTGAGACCTACATAGAGGTTTTTGTTTCATGTCTCTACGACATTCCTACTGGGAGTTACAGGCAGTTTTGTCTGTGTTTTCTTCCTAGGGGGCGCTAGAGCGCAATCTTGAGTTTTGGGGTTTGGTTTTTTTATTAGATTGCAATTTTTGCCAGTCCTGATGTGTGTGTCCAATTTGGTGAGTTTTGAAGCATGTTAAGGGGCTCAAATTACAGCTCAAAGAGGCGGCGGTATAATAATAAAACGCTAGTAATACAATAGGGTCCTCTGTCCCAAAGGGACTCGGTCCCTAATTAGCTAACCTCAAATAAGTATATTCTCACTAATAACAAGTGCACTTTTCTTGGTAGAAAAAAAAACGAGACCTTTTTGCTCAATATGTTGAAAAATATTCTTAAATTAAGTAAATGCTAGTGCCATTAACTTGACATAATGATATGCGCTCGGCATCATGATTTTTTTTTTTCATGCTTGAAGTAAGAAATGATCACTTTAAAAAAGTAGTTTTATACTTGTGAGTGTTGATGACACAGCTTTGCAACAGTTGATATTCTAGTTTCAAGCATGTTTTACTCAATATAGGTCATCAAATCTCAGCAACAAGCTGTAATATCTTACTGAGATCCTTTAGGACACTTAAAACAAGTAAAACACTCTAACATAAAATCTGCTTAGTGAGAAGAATTATCTTATCAGACAGAAAATAAGCAAATATCACCCTTATTTGAGATATTTAATCTTACTTAGATTTCAGTTTTTGCAGTGCAGGAGTTAAATTGAACCCTGTCTCTGCATGATTCCTTGTTTCTTGTCTGATTAATAGATGTCATCAGTGTTTGAACCTGACACCGAGCAACGTTCACCTCCCGCGGGTCTGCCCGTTCCAGCAGCGGTCCTCGTCGGTGACGTCGGCAGCCATTTTGTCATCGCTGCAGATGGTGTGTGGGAGGGACACCCAGAAGCTCCCCATGGGCCGCAGACGCTCCTTCAGTTCAGTAACCTGCACGGAAGCAGCCTGTGAGTCGGACTAAAAGTGTTCTGGAGCGTGTGGACGCTGCGGCGCCTTGCGTCCCTTCCACCCACGCGAGTCAGAGTTTGGTGGGAAACAGAATAGGGTTGGAAAGACATGTTTGCTATGTCGCCGAAGAAAGGTTGTGAAGTCTCCTTCTCAGTCCAACTGACATCATCTCATATTTTAAAACAAGAAGTTGTGCACGTCAAAGTGGAAAAGCCAGCATGTGTGATGGTATGGGGGTGTATTAGTGCCCAAGACATGGGTAACTTACACATCTGTGAAGGCACCATTAATGCTGAAAGGTACATACAGGTTTTGGAGCAACATACAGTATGTTGCCATCCAAGCAACGTTACCATGGACGCCGCTGCTTATTTCAGCAAGACAATGCCAAGCTACGTGTTACAGCAGAGTGGCTTCATAGTAAAAGAGTGCGGGTACTAGACTGGCCTGCCTGTAGTCCAGACCTGTCTCCCATTGAAAATGTGTGGCGCATTATGAAGCCTAAAATACCACAACGGAGACCCCCGGACTGTTGAACAACTTAAAGGCCTACTGAAACCTACTACTACCGACCACGCAGTCTGATAGTTTATATATCAATGATGAAATCTTAACATTGCAACACATGCCAATACGGCCGGGTTAACTTATAAAGTGACTTTTAAAACTTCCCGGGAAATATCCGGCTGAAACGTCGCGGTATGATGACGTATGCGCGTGACGAAGTCAGAGTAACGGAAGTTATGGTACCCGTAGAATCCTATACAAAAAGCTCTGTTTTCATTTCATAATTCCACAGTATTTTGGACATCTTTTGCAATTTGTTTAATGAACAATGAAGGCTGCAAAGAAGACAGTTGTAGGTGGGATCGGTGTATTAGCAGCGGACTACAGCAACACAACCAGGAGGACTTTGTTGGAGCGCTAGCCGCACTAGCCGCGCTAGCCGCCGACCTCACCTTGACTTCCTACGTCTCCGGGCCGCCAAACGCATCGGGTGAAGTCCTTCGTCCTTCTGCCGATCGCTGGAACGCAGGTGAGCACGGGTGTTGATGAGTAGATGAGGGCTGGCTGGCGTAGGTGGAGAGCTAATGTTTTTAGCATAGCTCTGTGAGGTCCCGTTGCTAAGTTGCTAAGTTAGCTTCAATGGCGTCGTTAGCACAGAATTGTTAACCTTCGCCAGCCTGGAAAGCATTAACCGTGTATTTACATGTCCACGGTTTAATAGTATTGTTGATTTTCTATCTATCCTTCCTTCTATCCTTTATTTTTTTGTTTCTATATGCAGTTAAAGCACGATGCTATCACGTTAGCTCGTAGCTAAAGCATTTCGCCGATGTATTGTCGTGGAGATAAAAGGCACTGAATGTCCATTTTGCGTTCTCGACTCTCATTTTCAAGAGGATATAGTATCCGAGGTGGTTTAAAATACAAATCCGTGATCCACAATAGAAAAAGGAGAGAGTGTGGAATCCAATGAGCCAGCTTGTACCTAAGTTACGGTCAGAGCGAAAAAAGATACAACCATCACTGTCTCTCAAGTCCTTCACTGTAACGTTCCTCATCTACGAATCTTTCATCCTCGCTCAAATTAATGGGGTAATCATTACTTTCTCGGTCCGAATCTCTCTCGCTCCATTGTAAACAACGGGGAATTGTGAGGAATCCTAGCTCCTGTGACGTCACGCTACTTCCGGTACAGGCAAGGCTTTTTTTTTAACAGCGAGCAAAAGTTGCGAACTTTATCGTCGATTTTCTCTATTAAATCCTTTCAGCAAAAATATGGCAATATCACGAAATGATCAAGTATGACACATAGAATGGATCTGCTATTCCCGTTTAAATAAAAAAAATCATTTCAGTAGGCCTTTAAGCTGTACACAAAGTATTTTTGTTTATTGTTTAAACCTGATTATTTATAGTCAACACACATCTTTACATACAATATTATTAACGTACTTGAACTGCATTTTTATTGATTTTGTCTTTTATGCACACATTCGGGCAAAATGGTTTAAAAAGCACGACTGTTCTCACCAGTCGGTCCAGGTTGGTGCCTGCAGCTGTGGTGGGTTTTTCCTCTGGGGTGTAGGTGCGGAAAGGCCTCCTGTTGCCACCCGGCTCTTTGGGGGAGCGCTTGGACCGTCCTTGAAGAGTTCTGGGGTTTCCACAACCTTGGAACACCTACAAGAACAACATTGAATTCAGACCCACAGTCTGTCGGCAAAAGTTTGGTCGGACAAACAATCTACTAAATCTGAGGTGGTGTTTTTTCTGCCTTCAGCCAAACCGCCTCACTTTGTCTTTCTTTCCCTTCAAGGAAAAAAGCCAAGCTGCGAAGGAAAGAACTCCCGGTTCCTTGAAGCGCTGCCACGTGTGAGAGCAGGACGTGGGTGCCTCTCAGGTGGGTTGGCTTGCCAAGCTTCAGTCTCACTGTCGGACTGTCATCATGCTGTGCGTGGGAATGTGTTGCGTGACTCGAAATGGACATTCCAGCGAGACAACAACCGACATGATACGTGCGAGACAACAACCGACATCACACGAGCGAGACTACAACCAACATCATGCGAGACTACAACCAACATCATACGAGACAACAACCGACATCATACGAGACAACAACCAACATCACATGAGACAACAACAAACATCATACGAGACAACAACCAACATCATACGAGACAACAACCAACATCATACGAGACAACAACCAACATCATACGAGACAACAACCAACATCACGAGACAACAACCAACATCACGAAACAACAACCAACATCACGAGACAACAACCAACATCACGAGACAACAACCAACATCACGAGACAACAACCAACATCACGAGACAACAACCAACATCACGAAACAACAACCAACATCACACGAGACAACAACCAACATCACACGAGACAACAACCAACATCACACGAGACAACAACCAACATCACACGAGACAACAACCAACATCACACGAGACAACAACCAACATCACACAAGACAACAACCAACATCACAAGAGACAACAACCAACATCACACAAGACAACAACCAACATCACATGAGACAACAACCAACATCATACGAGACAACAACCAACATCATACGAGACAACAACCAACATCACAAGACAACAACCAACATCACGAAACAACAACCAACATCACGAAACAACAACTAACATCATACGAGACAACAACCGACATCATACAAGGGAGACAACAACAACATTATACGAGCGAGACAACAACCAACATCACACGAGACAACAACCAACATAGTATGAGCGAGACAACAACCGACATCATACAAGCGAGACAACAACAACATCATACAAGCGAGACAACAACCAACATCATACAAGCGAGACAACAACAACATCATACGACCGAGACAACAACCAACATCACAGGAGACAACAACCAACATAGTATGAGCGAGACAACAACCGACATCATACAAGCGAGACAACAACAACATCATACAAGCGAGACAACAACCAACATCATACAAGCGAGACAACAACAACATCATACGACCGAGACAACAACCAACATCACAGGAGACAACAACCAACATAGTATGAGCGAGACAACAACCGACATCATACAAACGAGACAACAACAACATCATACAAGCGAGACAACAACCGACATCATACAAACGAGACAACAACAACATCATACAAGCGAGACAACAACCGACATCATACAAACGAGACAACAACAACATCATACAAGCGAGACAACAACAACATCATACAAGCGAGACAACAACAACATTATACGAGCGAGACAACAACCAACATCACACGAGACAACAACCAACATAGTATGAGCGAGACAACAACCGACATCATACAAGCGAGACAACAACAACATCATACAAGCGAGACAACAACCAACATCATACAAGCGAGACAACAACAACATCATACGACCGAGACAACAACCAACATCACAGGAGACAACAACCAACATAGTATGAGCGAGACAACAACCGACATCATACAAACGAGACAACAACAACATCATACAAGCGAGACAACAACCGACATCATACAAACGAGACAACAACAACATCATACAAGCGAGACAACAACCGACATCATACAAACGAGACAACAACAACATCATACAAGCGAGACAACAACAACATCATACAAGCGAGACAACAACACTATCATACAATCGAGACAACAACAACATCATACAAGCGAGACAACAACCGACATCATACAAGCAAGACAACAACAACATCATACAAGCGAGACAACAACCAACATCATACGAGCGAGACAACAACCAACATCACACGAGACAACAACCAACATAGTATGAGCGAGACAACAACAGCATCATACAAGCGAGACAACAACCGACATCATACAAGCGAGACAACAACAACATCATACGAGCGAGACAACAACCAACATCACAGGAGACAACAACCAACATAGTATGAGCGAGACAACAACCGACATCATACAAGCGAGACAACAACAACATAATACAAGCGAGACAACAACAACATCATACAATCGAGACAACAACAACATCATACAAGCGAGACAACAACCGACATCATACAAGCGAGACAACAACAACATCATACAAGCAAGACAACAACAACATCATACAAGCGAGACAACAACCGACATCATACAAGCGAGACAACAACAACATCATACGAGCGAGACAACAACCAACATCACACGAGACAACAACCAACATCACACGAGACAACAACCGACATCATACGAGCGAGACAACAACCGACATCATACAAGCGAGACAACAACAACATCATACAAGCGAGACAACAACAACATCATACGAGCGAGACAACAACATCATACGAGCGAGACAACAACATCATCATACGAGCGAGACAACAACATCATCATACGAGCGAGACAACAACAACATCATACAAGCGAGACAACAACAACATCATACAAGCGAGACAACAACAACATCATACGAGCGAGACAACAACAACATCATACAAGCGTGACAACAACATCATACAAGCGTGACAACAACAACATCATACAAGCGAGACAACAACAACATCATACAATCGAGACAACAACAACATCATACAAGCGAGACAACAACAACATCATACGAGCGAGACAACAACAACATCCTACAAGCGAGACAACAACAACATCATACAAGTGAGACAACAACAACATCCTACAAGTGAGACAACAACATCATACAAGCGAGACAACAACAACATCATACGAGCGAAACAACAACATCATACAATCGAGACAACAACAACATCATACAAGCGAGACAACAACCGACATCATACAAGCAAGACAACAACAACATCATACAAGCGAGACAACAACCGACATCATACAAGCGAGACAACAACAACATCATACGAGCGAGACAACAACCAACATCACACGAGACAACAACCAACATAGTATGAGCGAGACAACAACCGACATCATACAAGCGAGACAACAACATCATACAAGCGAGACAACAACAACATCATACAAGCGAGACAACAACATCATACAAGCGAGACAACAACAACATCATACGAGCGAGACAACAACAACATCATACAAGCGAGACAACAACAACAACATACGAGCGAGACAACAACATCATCATACGAGCGAGACAACAACATCATCATACGAGCGAGACAACAACAACATCAGACAAGCGAGACAACAACAACATCATACAAGCGAGACAACAACAACATCATACGAGCGAGACAACAACAACATCATACAAGCGTGACAACAACATCATACAAGCGTGACAACAACAACATCATACAAGCGAGACAACAACAACATCATACAATCGAGACAACATCATACAAGCGAAACAACAACAACATCATACAAGCGAGACAACAACAACATCATACAAGCGAGACAACAACAACATCATACGAGCGAGACAACAACAACATCCTACAAGTGAGACAACAACAACATCCTACAAGTGAGACAACAACATCATACAAGCGAGACAACAACAACATCATACGAGCGAAACAACAACATCATACAAGCGAGACAACAACATCATACAAGCGAGACAACAACAACATCATACAAGCGAGACAACAACAACATCATACAAGCGAGACAACAACAACATCATACAAGCGAGACAACAACAACATCATACAAGCGAGACAACAACAACATCATACAAGCGAGACAACAACAACATCATACAAGCGAGACAACAACAACATCATACAAGCGAGACGACAACAACATCATACAAGCGAGACAACAACAACATCATACAAGCGAGACGACAACAACATCATACAAGCGAGACAACAACAACATCCTACAAGCGAGACAACAACAACATCATACGAGCGAGACAACAACCAACATCTTGAAATGGTATTACGGAATTCCTGGAATTTCGGGAAAACCGTGAATGTTTGCAGTTCAAAAAACAACTTTGTTTCTGTCCTGATTAAGAGGATTGTTTTGACGGTGGAACAGTTGACGTGGGTTGAAAAATGTGGAGGGAGTAGTCAACAGAAAAAAGGGTGAAAAAAGGGGTTGAAAAAACGGGATTTCTGGGAATTCCTAGAATTTTTTGGAACTTAGAAAAATGATCGTTTGAATGTCCAGGATGAGTAGAATGTGTTGAAGGTGGAATAGTTTGAATCAGTTGAAAATGTGGAAATGGTGGAAGTTTGAAAAAGACCCTGTGCCAGTTGCTCTAAAATAAGGTGAAGGACCAAGAGAATAAACAAAACAAAAAAAAACGATCCTTGCCTTGGTGGAGATGCTGACGCTGTTTTCTTGCATGTGCATGATGGCTTCAGACACTTTGACGGAAATGGAGTCTGCCGCCAACTCCATGTTGAAGGGCCCCTCCAACTTCTCTGCAACCTGGTAGAGGGCGTCTGATGGGAGACAGAGCGGGTGAGTCTACAAGCGCAGGTAGGCTACTAGAGAAATGCTAACATGAGTGGTTGTGTAAAAACAAGTTAAAAAAGAAGGTTATTTATTACATTTGATCATGCAAACCCCAAATCCAGTGAAGTTGGCACGTTGTGTAAATGGTAAATAAAAACAGAATACAATGATTTGCAAATCCTTTTCAACTTATATTCAATTGAATAGACTGCAAAGACAAGATATTTAATGTTCCAACTTTTTTTTATGCAAATAATGATTAACTTGGAATTTAAAGGCAGCAACACATTGCAAAAAAGTTGGCACAAGGGCATTTTTACCACTGTGTTACATGGCCTTTCCTTTTAACAACACTCAGTAAAAGTTTGGGAACTGAGGAGACCAATTTTTGAAGCTTCTCAGGTGGAATTATTTCCCATTCTTGCTTGATGTACAGCTTAAGTTGTTCAACAGTCCGGGGGTCTCCGTTGTGGTATTTTAGGCTTCATAATGCGCCACACATTTTTAATGGGAGACAGGTCTGGACTACAGGCAGGCCAGTCTAGTACCCGCACTCTTTTACTATGAAGCCATGCTGTTGTAACACGTGGCTTGGCATTGTCTTGCTGAAATAAGCAGGGGCGTCCATGGTAACGTTACTTGGATGGCAACATATGTTGCTCCAAAACCTGTATGTACCTTTCAGCATTAATGGTGCCTTCACGGATGTGTAAGTTACCCATGTCTTGGGCACTAATACACCCCCATACCATCACACATGCTGGCTTTTCAACTTTGCGCCTAGAACAATCCGGATGGTTCTCTTCCTCTGTGGTCCGGAGGACACGACGTCCACAGTTTCCAAAAACAATTTGAAATGTGGACTCGTCAGACCAACTTTTCCACTTTGTATCAGTCCATCTTGGATGAGCTCGGGTGCAGCGAAGCCGGCGGCGTTTCTGGGTGTTGTTGATCAATGGCTTTCGCTTTGCATCGTAGAGTTTTAACTTGCACTTACAGATGTAGCGACCAACTGTAGTTACTGACAGTGGTTTTCTGAAGTGTTCCCGAGCCCATGTGGTGATATCCTTTATACACTGATATCGCTTTTTGATGCTGTACCGCCTGAGGGATCGAAGGTCCGTAAAACGTGCAGTGATTTCTCCAGATTCTCTGAACCTTTATATGATATTACGGACCGTAGATGGTGAAATCCCTAAATTCCTTGCAATAGCTGGTTGCGAAATGTTCTTAAACTGTTTGGACAATTTGCTCACGCATTTGTTGACAAAGTGGTGACTCTCACCCCGTCCTTGTT